>NC_058521.1:580219910-580522940 GCF_904849725.1 Hordeum vulgare subsp. vulgare
TTTGAAATATTCGATGAATATAGACCCCTAAAAATGTATATCTCCGGCGAAAGAAATTGGTCTGAAGCTGAAGAATTGAATCGCGAAGAAATTGTGATGAAAGTGATATTCCTCATGAAGAAATTGAAGATGAGGAATTCGGTGTGTCCTGAAGAAAATCAATGTGAAGTTTTTGAAGCATGAAGATTTATTCTGTTTGTTTTATTTTCTTCACTTTTGAGTCATAGGAACACGGTACTGTTAAAGTCGGTCAAAGTAACACGTCGGAATGAATTTCCTCATGATGCTCAACCCAAGCCTAATCCTACCAAAAGCCTCATGTGAGGATTATGAGAGACATGAGGACACTCACACTTGAGGGTCCCGACCGTTACCGCAAGTCGCGTCACATCACTGATCTTATCCACACCAACGATCATATTTAAGGCCATTAATGTCAAATCATGTCGGGATTCTCCCAGGCTATAAATAGCCGCCTCCCACAACCATTAGCTAGTTGGCTACTCCGTTAGAAACTAACACTTGTCATAAGAGCAACCCAAATTCCTCAGAGTCTTCGAGAGTAATTCATCAGTGAGGAAATACCCAAAACACCAAACCACGAACCAGAACCAAGTGATTGAGCATCACTGAAGAAGTTGTTCTTGTGTGGGACTGAGGCCTTTTAGCTTTGAGGACTCTGCATCCTCGAGACGGTTAGGCGTCATGGTCTAGAGCAATCCAGCACTCAATTGTGGATCGCCAGGTGACCAAGTTTGTGAGGGTTTGGAAGTCTGCCCTGAAGACTTACCACGAGTGTTGAGCGAGGAATGAGTGTTCTTAGCTCAAGGAGAATACGGTAGGGACTGTGTGTCCCAGGACTGTGTGTCCCGGGACTGTGTGTCTTTTGGTTTCAATACCAAGCCGCTTCAAACTAGATGTACAATTGCCGCAGCAGTTGGAACTGGGTCATCAACCACTGTCTTCACTGTGAAACGGGTTCTATTTCTTCAACTCTTCAATTCCTCATATTGTATGTTGAAGATTTTCATTGTCACTGTTTAAAGAATTTGCTGAAGACTTTCTCTGAAATTCCTCAACCTCAAATTCTTCACGCTAGTTAATCCTCACGTGTTTTCTCTGTGCCTACATATTGTGCAAACTGCTTTTCATATTCTTCACCTTGAAAACTGTTGTAGTGATACTTTCCACTCCTGATCCTTTGTTGTTTCCGCTACAAGTTAGTCATCAGTGAGGAATTTCCTCAGTGATGAAATTATAAAAATCTCCTATTCACCCTCCCCCCCTCTAGTCGATATAACGCACTTTCAGCTATCGAGATGATTAGAAACATTGCAGTTGTGAAACCAATGAATGATTCTGATATCAATGATCTAGGGATGGGGGCGTTGGAACGTTTATGTGAGGATCTTGTGCCTTCATCATTAGTGCCTGAAGAGGCAAATGATATCGTTCACCAGGGGTATGTGGCTCCTCAACAAACGACAATTAGCGCAGAACACGAGACCGGTTATGTGGACCGGTCCGATGATCAGGATAGGCCCAAAAGAACATGGAAGAGAAAGGTGTATCATGTATGAATTGTGCGTTGAAGTGCAAGATTTAAGACAGCGAAGAAATTTCATGATGAGAGATGAGAGGAATTTTCTTGAATAGCAGAGGTCTAGCAGACTTGGCTAAAATGAGATTTCTGGCAGAAGCGTCTATTGAGCACAAATTAGATTTCATTGCTTTGATGGAAACGGGGAGAGATAATTTTACGACTCAATTATTAGGCACACTTTCTGGTGGTGTTGAGTTTGACTGGTACTGTCTACCTCCAAGAGGAAGATCTGGGGGGATCTTGCTTGGGGTGAGGCGTGAGACGCTAGAAGTCCGGAATGTGGTGTTCGGGGACTTTCCGTAAAATTTAGAGCTCGGTCAAAGGTGGATGGATTCCAATGGGTCCTCGTAGCAGTATATGGGGCGGCCCAGCCTAAGCTCAAGAGAGACCTTTTGGCTGACTTTGTCCGGATTTGTGGGGATGAGCGGTTGCCCATTTTATTTGGTGGAGACTTTAATATCATTAGAAGACGAGATGAGAAAAACAATGCGAACTTTGATGGCAGATGGTCATTTATATTTAACTCCATCATTGAAAGCCTTGATCTGCGAGAAATTGAGCTAACAGGTAGAAAATTTACTTGGGCGACCAACCTACCTAATCCAACTTTTGAGAAGTTGGACCGGGTCCTCGCAACTGTGGATTGGGAGCAGAAATTTCCTCATGTCACAGTTCACGCTATGCCCAGAGCTATATGAGATCACACCCCATTGTTTGTCGACTTAGGAGAGGCAACACATGTGGGAAATAAAAACCTCTTCTTTTTCGAGTTAGGCTGGCTTGAACGAGAGGGTTTCGTGAACCTCATTGCTAGGGAATGGGCCATGGATATGGGAGGTACCTCCAACATTGACAGGTGGAAAAATAAGATAAGACACCTGCGTCAATTCTTACGGGGATGGGCGAAGCATGAGAGTGGAATTTACAAGAAAGACAAACAAAGGCTTCTCGAACTTGTAAATACGCTTGACTTAAAAGCAGAAAATTCGTTACTAGATGACAATGAGAGATCATTAAAAACGGATGTTGAATTAAAGCTAAAACAACTACTCAGAGAGGAGGAATTGAAGTGGGCACTGAGGGCAAAAGTTCGCCAGGTTGTGCAAGGTGATGATAATACACAGTACTAGCATTTGATAGCTAATGGAAAACATAGAAAGAAAAAATACATCAGCTCGAGCAAGATGAGGGTATAATTGTTGGACACGAGAATCTGAAATTGTATATCTCTGAGTGTTACAAAAAGCTCTTCGGGGCTCCTGAAGACAATTTTGTATCCATGAATGAACAAATGGTAGGTGACATACCTCAGCCTGGGACGGACGAGAATGAGTTATTAACCGTGCGTTTTATGGAGAAAGAGGTGTTCGAAGCCATTTCACAAATGAAAAATAATAAGGCACCAGGCCCGAATGGATTTTTGGCTAAGTTTTATACAAAAAAGTGTTGGCACATGATCAAAGGTGACTTGTTACCTATATTCCAAGACTTATTTGACGGAAACTTACAGTTATTCCACCTTAATTTCAGAACAGTGACACTGTTGCCAAAGAAGGAGGGTGCAATGCGTATAGAACAATTTAGACCTATTTGCCTTCTGAATGTCAGCTTCAAAAATTTTATAAATGTAGGAACGAATAGGTTGACTCAGACTGCACATGAGGTAGTGCCACCTAGTCAGACTACTTTCATGCTGGGCCGGAACATACTAGAGGGTGTGGTGGTCCTGCATGAAACGCTGCATGAAATCCACTCGAAGAAACTAGAAGGGGTTATCTTCAAGGTGGATTTCGAGAAGGAATACAATAAGGCCAAATGGCCATTCCTACAACAAGCATTACGTATGAAGGGGTTCGATGAAATATGGAGGAATCATGTTGAATCATTCGTGCAAAAAAGAGAGTGTTGGAATTAAATTCAATGATGATATTGGCCATTTCTTCCAAACTTTCAAAGGTCTTAGGCAGGGAGATCCAATGCCACCTATCCTATTTAACATAGTGGCACACATGTTGGCAATTCTAATGGGAATGGCTAAACTAGGAGGCCAGGTAGGTGGATTGGTGCCACATCTGGTAGATGGTGGCGTGCCTATCATGCAATATGTTGATGATACTATCTTGTTCATGGAACATGATGTAGCAAAAGCCATGAATATGAAGCTTATACTCTGCATTTTCGAACAATTGTCAGGTTTGAAAATCAATTTTCATAAGAGTGAATTGTTTTGTTCTGGGAAATCCAAAGATGAACAAGACACTCACAAACAATTATTCGACTATGAACTGGGAAGCCTACGGTTCAGTTATTTAGGCATACCTATTCACCATCGCAAGCTTTCCAATAGTGAGTGGAAAAGCGTTGAGGGTCGATTTGAGAAAAAGCTTAGCTGCTGGAAGGGCAAGCTCCTCTCATATGGAGGAAGATTAATTCTAATCAATTTGGTACTAACGAGTATGTCGATGTTCCTTCTATCCTTCTTTGAGATACCCATAGGGGTACGCAAAAGGTTGGATTTTTATCGATCTAGATTCCTTTGGCAGAGTGATGATCACATGAAGAGATATAGATTACCTAAATGGCATATTATTTGTAGGCCTAAAGACCAAGGAGGTCTGGGAATTGAGAACTTAGAGGTAAAGAATATATGCCTGCTAAGTAAGTGGTTCTTTAGACTCTCTGTAGAGACACAAGGCATGTGGGTACAAATTTTGCGTAATAAGTACCTACATTCTAAAACCTTATCCGAGGTAGAAGTCAGACCCAATGATTCACCATTCTGGAAGGGATTGATGAGAGTAAGGTCAACCTTTTTCCATAGAACCAAATTTATTCTTGGAAACGGTGAGGGTACGAGATTCTGCGAGGATTCATGGTTGGGGGAGATGCCTCTGGTCGTTCAGTATCCAGCTCTCTATAATATTGTGCAATGCAAGGAGGCATATGTTGCCACAGTACTTCAGTCACATCCTCTAAATATCTAATTCATACGGTCATTAGTAGGCCATCGCTGGGCGGACTGGTTACGCCTTGTCCGGAGGCTCATGGATATCCAGCTATCAGAGGAACCTGATAGGTTGCGTTGAAAGCTTACAAGTAATGGAATATTTACGGTCAAATCGATGTATGTAAATCTTATTAACACGACTATTATCCTAAAATCCATTAACATTTGGAGAGTCAAGGTACCCTTAAGGTTTAAGGTCTTCATGTGGTTTGTGCACAAGAAGGTAATCCTAACTAAGGATAATTTTGCTAAACGTAATTGGGGGGTAGTACTCGATGTAACTTTTGTGATAACGAAGAAAACATTACACACCTCTTTCTCCGATGTCCACTTGCAAGAGTTCTTTGGCAGACATGTTATTTGGAACATGGCTAGATGGAGTTGATATGATTATTGCTAGACACATTCGTATTGGAGTTTGTGCACTTCTTTGGGCTATATGGAACTGTAGGAATGATGTGGTTTTTGACAGACATACAAATATACATTTTTGTAGGTACTTCACAGAGTTGCGGCATTGATCCGTACATGGCCATTACTCACTCCAGCGGAAATCAGGGAGCCTTTGGTTACTGGGTCTACCCGATGGGAGATGGTAGCGCGGGATATCTTCAACCTGTTTGGATGGCGTCTAGTAATAGGATAGATGGTTAGGCATCTAGGCCTATTTTGCCGGTTGTGGCACCTTTCTGTTTTACCTTTACTTATTTACTGCTATGTTGGAGAGTATGTTGAACCGAGATCCGTTTGTTTATTTTAATAAAGGGGCCGTATGCATCGTTCTGATGCAGAGGCCGGAGGTAACCCTCCTTTTCTAAAAAAATGAAAAATGGTGTTTGCTCTGTAGGGAAGCACGGGTGTTTTGCCAATAGTAGAGAAAGTGATAAGTATGTATGTATAACTGAATGACAACTTGCGTCGAGTCACACTAATGATTGTCCTAAAACAGGGCCTAAGGGCTTATCCTACAAATTAGCTCCCACATGGATAAAAGGGGATTAGCCCCTCAACACGGATGCGGCAGCCGGCCATGTAAAGTTAGCCGCATATGTCTGTTTATATTTTCAAAGGATTTTAACAAAAAATGAATAAATTTGATGCAAACTCAAATGAATGAGAAGATACTCATTCTTACTTGGATGCTTTTTACATAAAATCAGATGTTTTTCACATAAACCGGAGCACATTCATTACATGTATACATATTTGAACTTGACCTCACTCTAAACCTAGGCTATAATGACCTTCAGCGCCCATTCCCGATCCCACTGGGGCCATGAGCCCTCGAAAATGAAACCCATGTCTCCTCTTCAGCCCTTCACTTTGACGACATGTCTTCACAATTTCCGGCAGCCCACTTCTCGTATTGCCGGGCCCTGGAGGAATATGCTCCAGCGAGAGGAGAAAAATAGACTTCGTCTTCTCTTTGTTCAGCAAGCGGCTCATCGAAGTGGCATCGAAGGGATTTGCTTCAGACGGACGGGAAGGGTGGCCTTCGCTTTCATGAAGCAAAGGTCTCGGCTGTGTTTTTTAGTGCGCGGGGGGGGGAGGGGGGAGGGGGCCACGTTGGCATGCGAGCATGAAAGACGGATGTTGTTGTTGTGTTAGCACTGGCCTTCCTAGGACCCAAGCAGCGGTGCCTTCCCATGTTCTATTTTTTTCCTTAATGTTGGCGGCGGGCGTGTTGGCTCCCGCCTCGTCGATCTCCGCAAATATGTCTTCTTCCTTCATTCACAGGGCGTGGTTCCTGGTACGTCGACAACGGGTGGCGCGATCGTACATGTTGGAAATATAAGCGATTTACCAAATGATTTTACTAGCAGAAAATATAGAGAAAACACGACTACCATAGCAAATACTCCCTCCGTCCCAAAATTCTTGTCTTGGCTTTACCTAGAAATAGATGTATCTAAATACTAAAAATTGACTAGATACATTCACATCTAAACAAATCTAAGACTAGAATTTTGGGACGGAGGGAGTTTAAGATAAGCCAAGCGATTAAAGAGAAAGTGTGGAAGTAACATCTGAAAAGATGAGTAGTAACGTAACATATCCAGAAAATAAACTACACCAACGAGTTGCAGCATGAAGTCAAACACGAAGAACACACACACACGTACTGAGTTGCAGCTGCAGGAGCAATGGAGATTGTGTTGGTGTTGTTGTTGGACATGTTGCCGAAGAGGTGGTCAACGTCCGGGAAGAAGTCGTCATCCGGGAAGAGGTCGTCGGTGTCCGTGATGAAATCCAGTAGTCGCACCGAGAGCTCCCCAAAAACCTTATCGCCTTTCTCCCATACAGGACTCAAAGAGACGGGGTTTCGAAGGCCTACTGTCCCGACCTACGGTGCACGCCGCAAGCTGGCATGGGAAAGAACATAGCAGCAACACAGAGTCTGGAACCCGTGCCGAGAGGAACTTCTGATGCATCTCTCTGGAGAGGAGCGACCTCCCTTTTATAGGCGCAAGAGAAGGAGGCGAGAGGCCTACGACGGGAGCCAAACAGAACGCGGGAGATGAAACAAACAGCCGCAGCGCTCGTGTTCAATTCTCCACTAAAGCAAAATGTTCGGCTTCCGCGTAACCTTTCGTGTATCTATTGTGCGTGGAAAAATTTTAGTTCGGTTCCGCTCGTTCCGGCAACCCGTGGTGCGTCGTGATGAGCCGAGGCGGACGGCGGAGGAGGAGGAGCGCACGTGTATGTCTCTCTTGTTCTCGTGCTCATACATGTGTGGAAACATCCTCCCTTATAAGGAGGTCCAACTCCCACTAAACTAGAAATGTGGGACTAAACTTTTCCACTCTTGCCTTACGCAAATGGGTTGCATGGGCCTCTAGGATTTATTAGGAATTTCGAAAATTGTTTATTGGGCTGGTCGGAAATAGGTAAAATTCCAGCAATCCCCCACCAGATCCGAGAGGCACACAAAATTTTCCTTTGGTTCCAAAACACAGTTTTATATACCGATATTGCAGTGGAGACTGTTAAGTTGAACTTCCACCTAGAACTCAATGCTACACTAGTAAGAAACTTGAATAGTGGACTAGGCCTTGAACTGCAAGTTTTGTGTGAATCTAGCTTTTTTTTGACCGGCTACTGTAGGGAAAACCCCCCAGAGCCTTTTTTCTTTTATTCCCATATACAAGAGTAGTATGTACAAGAAGAAGTTAGAATGTACAAAGGGAATGGGTAGCTAAGGGTAATAACCTCAAGGAGGCAAAAAGGAAATCCATTTAAGAAGATCATCCGTGAAACTAGCCTTAATCCTATGAGCTAACAGGGAAATGTCATGGATGAAACCAGATCTCCATTTTCTGAACCTTGGCTTCTCCTGGATAAACATCTTGGCATTTCTGACAGTCCAAATGTTCCAACATGCAGTGAAGACCACCTCAGCAAAAAAGGGGTTGTGGAAGTCTCTCTTAGCAGCTACAATAGTGCTCCACATGGATGTACCCTGCCATGTGATCTGCGGGTAGGTCCAGACCCTCGTGCTGAAAAGACAGTTGAAAAATAAGTGATCTCTGTCTTCTTTAACGCTGGCATGGCATAGAACACAGAGATTGGAGTCTGAAACATTCCAGTGACGCCGTTCAAGCATGTCTTGGGTGTTAAGCCTATCCATGATGAGCATCCAGGCAAACAACTTGATCTTCATTGTACAACAGCTCCTCCAGATCCAGTTTAGCAAGGGGTTTGGTGTAATAGTGCTGTGAATATGAATATAGTATCTCTTGGTTGTGTAGGCCTTAGCATCCTTTCCCCATACCCATCTGTCAGAGGCCTGGGGATCAATAACCAGGGCTTGAAGCAGGGAGTTGACTGAAAGTAACTCCTAGTAAGCTTGATCAGAGAGGGGCAAGTGGAACATGGAGAGCATACTTTCATCATAAAAAGCTTTAAAAACTTCCTCAGCTGTGCAGAAAGGATCAGCAACAAAGGAGAATAGCCTTTGAAATCTAGCAGCCAGAGGCCTAGTAGAGTTTCCAACCAACCAGGAGTCAGACAAAAACAAGAAAGTGTCACCCTTGTTAGGCAGAACATATGTAACTGATCTGAACTTGTCAAGCCTTTTGCAGATATCCTTCCACCAAAAAGAACCACAAAGAGTAGTTCCCTGAGGTACTTTGTTATGATAGTAAGTGTTCCAGATTAAGTGAACCCATGGGATATCGGCATGATTCAGAAATTTATCAACATTCTTGAGCAGCAGGGCTTCATTCTCGATTGCCAGATTCATAATTCCTAATCCCCCTTTATTTTTGGGTCTGCACACCAGCTTCCAGGCAGCAAGAGAGGGTGCATGATCTTGCCCATTTTTCCTCCAGAGACATTGCCTCTGAATTCTTTCAAGCTGCTTCAGTATGCCTGGTGGGATATTCAGACTGCATAGGAAAAAAATAGGAACAGGTGAGAGTGCTGAGTTTAAATATTGTAACCTTCCCCCCTGGGCCAGGAAAGATGAACTAGCACTGAGCCTTCTTTCCATGTTGTCAACCAGTGGCATGAGATCAATGATTCTTGGTTTAGTTGTCCCAACTGGAAGGCCAAAGTATGTGAAGGGCAAAGATCCCACTTTGTAGCCAATGGAGTCTGCTAGGTCTTGGAGTTGCTGTGGAGAAGTGTTGACAGGCAGAAGGGCAGATTTCTGATAACTCACTTGTAGTCCAGTGGATTGGGAGAAAAGCAAGAGCATTTTCTTGAACTCTAACAGTTGAGTTTCATCAGCACGTAGGATGATAAGGGTATCATCAGCATATTGGACTATAGGGAAATCCTTATCATGACAAGGGATGGGCAGCTGAATCAGTCCCTCCATCAGCAGTTGGTTAACCAAGGTGTGTAAAAAATCAGCAGCAATTGCAAAAGGCAGTGGAGACATGGGATCTCCATGCGTGACCCCTTTCTTGCACATAAATTTCTTTCCAGGCACACCATTGACTAGGACAGAAGAAGAGCCAGAAGTTAGGAGCTGATGTACCCAAAGTATCCATTTATCATTGAATCCATTGTGTTTGAGATTATGAAAGATGAACTCATGCTCCACAAAATCAAATGCCTTTCAAAATCCAGCTTGAGAATAACTATTAGTTTCTTAGATTAATGGCATTGATGTAGGTATTCTAGAGTCCATCCAACACAATCTTGAATGGTTCTAGACTTGATAAAGCCATACTGATTCTTGTGAATACACTTCATGATCTGCAGCTGCAACCTGTTGGCTATCATTTTGGACAGAAACTTGAGGCTCATCCCAGTGAGGGATATTGGTCTGTAGTCTCCCACTTGCTCAGGTGATCTCTTCTTGGTAATCAAAGTGATATAAGATGAGTTCATGTTCTCAAGTTGAGCAGTACCAGCATGAAAGGCAGCAGCAAGTTGATAAAACTCAGGAGAAATAATGGACCAGCATTTCTTAAAGAAAAGGCCATTGAAACCATCAGGTCCAGGAGCTTTGTCAATGGGCATTTCCTGAACAGTCTTGTCCATTTCAGACTTAGAAAAAGGTTGTGTGAGAACATCAAGACCCTCCACCTTCTCAAGCAGAGATTGTAAATCAAAGGCCATGTTAATTCCAAGGGAAGTTCCCATTCTATCCTTAAAGGATGCCCAAAAGCATGCAGCAATTTGATCATGGTCAGATATGATGGATCCATCATTTAGCTTGAGAGAGGCAATCGAGTTCCTCCTATATCTCTCAGTTGCCATAGCATGAAAGAATTTGGTGTTTTCCTCACCATCTTTAACAAATCTGATAGTGGCTCTGTTTTTCCAGTATAAGCACTGAAGATGCAATAGGTGCTCCAGTTGCAACTTAATAATGCTCCTAAAGTTAGCTTCAGGTCTGAAAAGGGGCCTTAATTCCTCAAGCTCATCCAAACATAACACAGCTTGATTGCATCTGGAGATGAAAAATTTTAGCTGGGATAAGTTTGTCTACCATCTTTTCAGAGCCTGCCTGAGATGTTTCATCTTATCCATAATGACAGCAGTATATGGGCTTTCTTAGGAGGAATGACCCAGGACTGTTGAACACACTCCATGAAGCCCTCCATTTCAACCCAGTAGTTTTCAAAACGAAAGAGGTTACACTTAGGGATGGAAGTGTTGACAGTGACCACACATGGAACATGATCAGAAGCTTTCTTTGCAAGGGGGAGCACTTGTGTAAGAGGGTATGAAGAGATCCAGCTGACAGATGTGAAGAACCAGTCAAGTTGCTCAAGAAGAGGGGAATCTTGCATATTTGACCAAGTGAAAGATCTGCCCTTATTAGGTAGTTCCAGTAAGCCCAGATGACCAATAATTTAAATGAAGATGAACATATCATTTACATCAGCCCCAGGGAGGTTTTTGTTGTCAGGTGATCTAATGAAATTAAAGTCTCCAAGAAGCAACCAATTAGCCTCAGTAGGTATATGAAGATTATATAGCCAGCTAACAAAGAGATCTCTAGCTTCACCCCGACAAGGACCATAGACATTCACCAAAGTCCAGGATTCTCCAGTACGATTTGAGGTAAAGGAGATGATTAATCCATAAGGTGTGCATTCCACTAACAGACCAGTAAGAATGGATGAGTTCCAGAGTGTGATAAGCCCCCCAGATGCTCCTCTGGAGGGGGAGTAGGCAAACTGGTCAAAACGTTTAGGACAGAAACACTTGACAGTTCAAAACTCAATAGACTGCATTTTGGTTTCTTGCAAGCACACCAAGGCAGCTAGGCTCTCATCAATCTTGTTACGAACCGCACATTGACTATGATCCGAATTTAGGCCACGCACATTCCAACACAGCACACGCGAACTCCTAGTAGAACGACTATCTATTGGACGATATATATAGAGCAAAAGCAGGGGTATGTAATAGCCTTTGCAACCGAGGTTCAGTTAACCAAAAGACAGAGCAAACAGTAGTCCGACAGTACATGGAGCCAGTACAGCAACAAAAGAACATAAGAAGACTAAACATCTGCAGATGATGGCGTGGGATCAGCTGGATCTTCCATAAGACGATCCACAGTCAGCTTCTCAGGGGCGATGCCAAGCGTCTGCCCGACCGCCTGAATCACCAGAATAGGAGTGGCAGGAGGAATTTGCACATCAGCAGACTCCTGCGCTGGAGAAGGCATTGGCTTGGCCTTGGGCTTCCTCTTCTTGGGGACATGCACCGGTAGCTCCTGCAAAACCGGTTTGAAGCCATCCCGCTTGATGGAGCCGCGGGTACATCGACGAACAGAGGAGTCGACGACAGGAGTGGCCTTCTTACGGTCCCTTTCTTCGTTGGAGCAGGAGATTGAAAGGAGAAGGAGTCCTCTGCAGACGAAGAGGGGCTGACTGGGATTACCTCGTCCAAAGAGAGTGTGGTGCTTGCTGGCTCTCGTGGCGGCAGCTCTGGGGCAGCACTATCAAAAGCCACCGCCCAAGATCGCTTGGGGATCACAATGGGCGTCACCATTGGCATCTGCAGCTGGCGAGGGACATGCATGGAGCTGGCAACTCCCATGAAAGCATCAAAAGTTCGGGACCAGGATAGTACCGGCGACAGAGGAGGCCCATAAAAAACCATGGCAGCCCCAACAAAAAGATTGTCAAACTGAACCTGCGGACGTTTGTATGGGACGATCGCCATAGGATTGTCGTCCTGCGCCTCATCCTCCCCTTGCACTTCTTCCTCGGGCTCAGCAGCAGGAGCCTGGACAACCGGTGCCACATCGGCGTCAAGGGCGGCAGGGTCAGCAGCCATTATCGCATCCAGGTTGGGAGCAGGGGGAGCAAGATCAGCAGCGTCCGCCTCAATGTCACCCTGCGGCTGAGGGTCTAAGTCTACAAGCTCATGAACCGAGTCGAAAGAAGAAGGACTCAGTTGATCAATCATCATGGACACCTCGTCTTGAGCAGGATCAGCAGGTGGTGCTTTTGGGGCCGCCTCAGGCTCCCATCCTCCTCCATCAGCAGCTGCCGGCGGCTGCCCCCAACCACCGTCATCAGCAGCAGCCGGTACCACTCGTTCAGGTTCAGGTGGTGGTGGCACTGCATTCTAGCCCAAAGCAGGGTACGGGGGCAGAGCAAACAGTAGGTTTTCATTGACAAGTTGGCCAGGAAGCGGGTGAGGGTTACCATTGAGGGGCATAGGATCCTCGTCGTTGGGCAGCAGTTCAGCAGGCGCCGCCCCCAAGATGTAGACAGGTGCAGACCAGGACACCTTTGCCCCCCCCCCCCAAGCAGCATATTCAGAGAAGCTGATGCTGCGAGGTACTAGTCGGTCATCCGAGAATGATGCAAACACAATGGAGCGAACCAAGTAAGGATCATCGCTGACCCAATGATGGAACTCTCCGAAGGTCTTGACAGCAGCCCGCAAGTCTTCAGTATTGCGGAAATCCAGAGGGACCCCCAGGAGCATCAGACACCCCTGCCGAAAACCCTCTTGTGCTCGGAAGCCAACACCTTGATCATGCCGCAAGAAGCGAACCACAGAGTTGTGAGCAACTTCCTGCAGGACCATCTGTACCGCTGCGAAGCTCTCCGCCGCATCCCGAAGTTCAAACAGCCCCACGCCCTCGATCCATGGTTGGCCTGATCGAACATGAAGTCCTGTGTGAAGAAGAAGAGCGGCCACCTCTTGTCGTACCTGGACCAAGTTGTTTGCCGGGGGTGCAGGGTGGACATCAGCAATGACGAAGCGCTCATGACACCTGGTGATAGGGACAGCAGGCGTGGTGTAGGTCCGAGGCAGCCGGTCAGGACCTCCGTCGATGATGTTGTGGCCCGGCGGGAGGAAGAAATCCAGGTCAAGCTCAAAGTTCGCCATTGTGGGAGGTGGCGGTGGCATGGTAGGCGATGTCTCCGAGGGAGTTCGAGGATGCGACGGCGATGAGACAGGGAGGAACTGTGCTGCAGGCGTTGCGGTTTCGCCAAGAGTATCGGTAGTTCCCGAGATATCAGCGACAGGGGAGGTGGTGGGTCTCTTACAGTTCCAAGTAAGACAATTATTATGCATAAAAGAGGCTCCTCTAGATCGTGCCTGACCCACAGTTCTGTCAGCGTATCCAGGCGAAGCCGTGCAGTTGGCAGCTAGATGTCCCCGAGCGTTGCAAATAGAGCAAGAAAAAATGTCCTCAACCATGCCATTAATAAGTTCATCAAAGGCCAGATGGGCTTCTTGTGAGGAGGGAATATCCATCCTAGTATTGGGTTCGGGCCGAGGTAAGGAGGTAACCTCAGAAGGCTCATTAATGAGCGTAGAAATCGGCCCAGAATCCAAACTCTCCACCGAAAATTGATTCTCATAATTCGAAACACCATGAATCTCGGCGGGATCAGCTGCAGCTCCGTGTTGCACGGAAAAATTTCCCTTACACTTCGCAATTTGAAAATCAGGTCCGGGAGATCCGAAGGGTGACTCTTGGCGAGAAACACTGCCGAACGTAATATGTGGCGTGGTATTATTAATGATAAGGATACTTTCCTCTCAGTTGATCAACATCTTGTCTTCCACATCTAATTCACGGGATCTCCGATCACAAAGAATAGGTTACCACTACGAACAACTCATATTCTGGGTCTCATACCATCTCCCCCGATGCATTATCGATCACATTACGTGATAAACCCTTAGTAAAAGGATCTCCCAGATTTTTAGATGTTTGGATATAATACAATGTAATAACTCCGGAGTTTCTCATTTTCCTGATAGATTTTAACCTTCTCTGAACGTGTCTTGATGACTTCATGTTATCCTTTGAGCTGCTCACTTTCGTGATCACAGTTTGATTGTCGTAGTTCATAAGGATACCTGGTACAGGTTTCTCAACAACCGGCAAGTCACTCAAGATCCGGCGAAGCCAATTTGCTTCGACCATAGCTGTATCTAGTGTTGTGAGTTCTCCTTCCATTGTTGACCTTGTTAAGATCGTTTGCTTGCAAGACTTCCAAGAAACAGCGCCACCTCCATGAGTGAATACATATCTTCTCGTGGCCTTTATCTCATCAGCATCAGAGATCCAGTTTGAATCACTATACCCTTGAAGCACCTTTGGGTGTCTAGTATAGTGAATTCCATAATTTGTAGTGCCTTTCAAATAACACAGAACTCTATCTAGAGCTTTCCAATGCATATCTCCTGGTTTTGAGACAAACCGACTCAGTTTGCTAACAACAAAAGAGATGTCAGGTCTTGTTGCACTGGTTAAGTACATAAGCGAGCCAATAATCTGAGAATATTTCAATTGGTCTCTAGAAATTCTTTGATTCTTTCGAAGCAGCACGCCGGCATCATATGGTGTTGGAGAGTGCTTGCAGTCACTATATCCAAAGCGACTCAAGATCTTTTCCACATAGTGAGATTGAAGCCATGTAATCCCACCATCATCATCTGTCAACAACTTGATGTTCAGAATGACATCAGCCACTCCTAAATCCTTCATCTCAAAACAGTGAGATACAAAATCCTTGACCTCCTTAATAACATTTAGATTTGTTCCAAAAATCAGCATGTCATCTACATACAAGCAAAGGATAACTCCCTCGCCCCCACCCTGGCTATAGTACAAACATGTATCAGCTTCGTTTACAACAAAGCCTGCAGCTATTAAAGTTCTTTCAAACTTCTCATGCCACTGCTTCGTTGCTTTCTTAAGTCCATATAAAGACTTCAGCAACTTGCACACTTTCCCTTCTTGACCATCTACTACAAACCCATCTGGTTGTTCCATGTAAATTTCCTCATCCAACTCTCCATTTAGGAAAGCAGTCTTAACATCCATTTGATGAACGAGAAGACCATGTGAGGCGGCTAGTGAAAGTAGAACTCAAATAGTGGTTAGTCGAGCCACAAGTGAGTAAGTATCAAAGAAATATTCACCTTCCTTTTGGGTATAACCCTTAGCCACGAGTCGTGCCTTGTATTTCTCGATAGTACCATCAGGCCTAAGTTTCTTCTTGAATACCATTTTCATCTGATAGGTTTACACCCATAAGGACGATCAGCTATCTCCCAAGTTTCATTTGCCAAGATGGATTCCATCTCACTACGGACCGCTTCCTTCCAGTAGTCAGCTTCTTCAGACGCATAGGCCTCTAAAATAGAACTGGGAGTGTCATCTACGAAATACATAAGAAAATCATCACCAAAAGACTTTGCAGTCCTGTGTCTCTTGCTCCTGGAAGGAACTTCATTGTTCTCCTCCACATAACTTTCAAAGTTTTCCATCGAAATGGTAGGTTCGGTAATTGTAACTAATTCATGATTCGATGAATTAGGCATCTCCTGATTAGATGAGGTGGCCATATCCTTCTTGGGAAAGATATCTTCGAATAAAGTCGCGTCATTTGACTCCATGATTGTACCGACATGCATGTCAGGTACCTCAGATTTTACAACCAATAATCTCTATCCAATGTTGTGAAAAGCATATCCCAAGGAAACACAATCCATAGTTTTTGGTCCTAGCTTGCGCTTCTTCGGAATAGGCACATTGACTTGGGCCAAACAACCCCAGGTTCATAGATAGGAGATTCTTAACCTTTTCTTCTCCCATTCCTCGAATGGAATTATCTCTTTGTTCTCTGTGGGAACTCGGTTTATAATATGACATGTAGTCAATATCGCGTCCCCCCACCATACCTTGGAGAGACCCGATGTGTCTAACATGGCGTTAACCAAATCAGTTAGAGTACGGTTCTTTCTTTCGGCTACCCCATTTGACTAAGGTGAATAGAGGGGCGTCCTCTCATGGATTATACCATGTTTCGCGCAGAAGGAATCAAATTCATTTGAGAAATACTCTCCACCACGATCGGACCTAAGCCTCTTGATCTTTCGATCAAGTTGGTTTTTTGCTTCAGCTTTATTGAAATAGTTCAAAGCATCATCCTTAGATTTCAGAAGATACACTTGGCAGTATCTAGTGGAGTCATCAATTAACATCATGAAATATATCTTTCCACCTTTTGTCAAAATACCATTCATTTCACATAGATCTTAATGTATGAGCTCTAGTGGTGCAAGATTTCTCGTTCCGGCAGTCGTGTGAGACTTACGAGGTTGTTTGGCTTGCACACAAACTTGACACTTAGATCCATTGACATTGGTGAAACTAGGGATTAAGTTCAATTTGACTAGTCGCGACATGCAACCAAAATTAACATGACACATATGTGAATGCCACACATTTGATTTACTATTGTTGCAACATGATTAACAACTTTATTACAAACATCTGCCAAGGGTAAATGGAACAGGCCTCGTAACTCATAGCCTTTACCAACAAAAGTTCCATACTTGGATATTAAAGACAAGCGTGTAGCCATCTCTGGAGAGGAGATCCGCTAACAAGATTTTTATTGATGGAGGGGACATAATGCACGTTCTTCAGCCGCACGACCTTTCCTGAAGTAAACTTCAGATCAACCATGCCAACACCACGAACAGAAGCACTTGAACCGTTGCCCATCAGCACTGTGGAAGTCCCTGCGGTCCAGCATCCTTCATGTCAGTGTCACCAATGACAACATTAGCGGTCTTGCCGCCTTTCCCATGTTAACGCTTTTCATAACGGTTAGGGCAGTTAGGTGCCCAATGATCAGGATCTCCGCACACATGACAAACACCTTTCTTCTTGTCATTCTTCTTCTGGAAGTTGGTGTGCTGTACAACCTTGTTCTTTCCATCGAACTTTGCTTTACCATCAAACTTGCCCTTGTTCTTCTAATTGTGGGGCTGGAAGTTTTTCTTCTGTACCAGATTGGCACTAGATCCTCCCTCAATACCTCGAGAACGTGTGTCTTTTGCACTCGGCTTTTCTTCAACATCAAGAGTACCAATGAGATCCGAAACGGGAAACTCCTGCCTCTTATGCTTCAGTAAGGTAGCAAAGTTCCTCCACGAAGGAGGAAGTTTAGTGATGATACCGCCGGCAACAAACTTGTCCGCTAGCATACAATTGAAGTGCTCAAGTTCTCTAGCAAATGACTGTATCTTGTGAGCTTGCTCAACCACGGAGCGCTCTCCAGTCATCCAGTAGAAATAGAATTGTTCCATGATGTACAACTCAGTACCAACATCCGAGACCCCAAACTTGGCCTCGAGTGCATCCCACATATCTATTCCATTATCAATTGACGCATAAGCATCAACTATGTTCTCACTAAGAACACTCAAGAGAGCAACCTTAAACAAGGTATCCATTTTTTGAAAAGCGTGTTCCTGTTGAGCATCATAATCTCCTTCAGGTTTGCCAAGAGTGGCGTCATAGCAGCTCATGGTTTGAAACCATAGAACGGCTCTCACGCGCCACCTCTTATAGTGGATACCCTCAAACATAGGAGGTCTCATGGAAGCAGCAAAACCACTCGGGGTAACTGCCTATCATAAGGTTTTTGGATTATTGGAAATCTAATCGATTTACCAAATGATTTTACTAGCAGAAATAATAGACAAAACACGACTACCATAGCAAACATAAGATAAGCCAAGCGATTAAAGAGAAAGTATGGAAATAACATCTGAAAAGATGAGTAGTAACGGAACATATCCAAAAAAGAAACTACACCAAGAAGTTGCAGCATGAACTAAAACAAGAAGAACACAAGCACGTACTGAGTTGCAGATGCAGGAGCAGTAGGGTTGGTGTTGGTGTTGTCGTTGGACATGTTGCTGAAGAGGTGGTTGACGTCGGGGAGAAGTCGTCGTCCGGAAAGAGGTCGTTGGTGTCCGTGATGAAAGCCAGTAGTCGCGCCAACCACTCCCCAAAAACCTTATCACCCTTCTCTCGTACAAGACTCAAAGAGACGGGGTTTCGAAGGCCTACTGTCCCGACCGACGGTGCATGCCGCAAGCCGGGATGGGGAAGAACGTAGCAGCAGCAGAGAGTCTGAAACCGGTGGCGAGAGGAACTTCTGATGCATCTCTCTGGAGAGGAGCGACCTCCCTTTTATAGGCGCTCGTGTTCAATTCTCCACTACAGCAAAACGTTCGGCTTCCGAGTAACCTTTTGTATATCTGTTGTGCGTGGAAAATTTTAGTTTGGCTTGTTCCCACGCCGCGCAGCGCCGCGTCGCGTCGAGGCAGGCGGAGGAGGAGCGTGCATGTATGTCTCTCTTGTTCTCATGCTCATACATGTGTGGAAACATCCTCCTTATAAGGAGGTCTAACTCCTACTAAACTAGCAATGTGGGACTAAACTTTTCCATTCTTGCCTTCCAGAAATGGGTTGCATGGGCCTCTAGGATTTATTAGAAATTTTTGAAATTATTTATTGTGCTGGTCCAAAATAGGTAGAATTCCAACAGTGCAGTAGGAGTGGTCCTCGTCCACGACAACAACTTGCCACTCCTCCGCGAGCTGGCTTGGAGTGGCAAGTTGCTGGAGGATGCGCCAGCTTGGAGCCTCGCCCATGGTACTGATGACCTGGAGCGGTGAGGGAGGTGGAGCAGATAGTTGCATGGTTCATATCTGACGGGCTGAGTGGGTCGCCCAACTAACTTTTCTGTCGGAGAAGCTCTCTTCATGCTTGCCGGATGCCATGGAGATGTGGAGAAGATGGTGCAAGAAGGAGATGGGGTGCGGAGGTGTGCTGGGATTTTGACTTGGCATGTGACATTGTGTAAATAGTGGGCGGATGCCCGATGCCAAGCAGTGTTTTTGTTTAATGTTGGCCGGCTAAGGAACGAACGTGTGGTCGGAGTAGGTTTCTCATCACACACATGAATTTAATGAAGGAAGGGAGACAATCTACAATCATATGAATGCGGCAATGAGACATGTTCAGCTGGGCATGCAACAGACTGTGTTCTGGACTGGCATTAATGCACAATGGCCATACAACGACATAAATGCGGACCACTGACGACGGACGGAAACATTAGGCTGGCCATAGTGGGAGTAACTTAGGTGGTAACATATACTTGGGACTAACAAACATGCTGATGTGGCAGATAACTAAAGAAGAGAGAGAGGGTTAGAGTAACATAGATAGATACCATAACATATTAAATCCTATGCTACTATGTGTCATGCATGTCAATAAATGAGGTTTTCTATGATACTAGTTTATGATACTATGCACTATAGAGGTAGTATCATACAATAGTATCATATGCATGATACTACTATATGATACTTCCTACTATGACCAGTCTTACGGGGAAAAACACTTACGGGGAAAAACACGTCCAAGCCTATATGATACTACTATATGATACAAACCAATGCAGGACCGTCGGTGTTGGAGATGCCCTAATGTGGCATTTCTATCTGGCTTGTACTCCGGTTTACCATTGGAACTGGAAGGTCGTCACCTTTCATTTTGAAAAAATAAACCTTTGGTCCTGCCAGTCTGCCACAAAGTGTGATGCTATGGGCAAAATGGACAAATTTAACCTCTTTGCTGAATGAATTCACAGATTGAACCTAGTTCAAAAAAAATCATCGAGCTGACCCTTTTATATGACGCCCGACGCGTAGGCCCCACACTACACTATGTAACGCCTAAGTCATCGGCGCCACATAAAAGGGTCACCCTGACGCTGCAGGGTCCACCCCGGTCATGTGACGCCTAAGCCTCGGGCGTTGCACATGCTGCAGTGTGACGCGGAGCTCTTAGGCGCCAGACATGCACTTGATGGGTTCACGAGATAGCGCGCGGCCTGAAGCGCAGCGGGCACCGTTTCCTCTGGGTGCTGCGCGGCCTGCCGGCTGACACCATGATGGGCGCGGGAGACCCAACGGACGCGAAACTCGTCGAGCTGCTCCCGGAGGGCTTCCTGGAGAAGACGAAGGGGAGAGGGCTGGTGTGGCCGACGAGGGCGCCGCAGAAGGAACTACAGCACGCCTGCTTGACCACCCAAATGGCGTAGCTCTGAAGCATTGCTTCTTTTCTACAACTGAGAAGGATGAACTGTATCTAAACTTGGTTCTCGAGTATGTGCCTGAGACTGTCCATCGTGTTGTCAAGCATTACAACAAGATGAACCAGCGCATGCCACTAATCTATGTGAAGCTGTATACATACCAGGTAATATTTCTGTATGTTTTGATAATTTTTCTTGGCACTGCATTATATTTAGGCGTCTGCTAATCTCATTTTTCTTTGACAGGTTTGTAGGGCTCTGGCTTACATTCATGGCAGCATTGGAGTTTGCCACAGGGATATCAAGCCACAAAATCTTCTGGTATGCTGATAACTCACTCATCTTCTGTTGGTCTCAAAATCAATCACATGCTTTTATCTGTGGATTGATCTTTCTGAACTATAATTGTAGGTAAACCCACATACCCACCAGCTGAAACTGTGTGACTTTGGGAGTGCAAAAGTTCTTGTTAAGGGAGAACCAAACATATCATATATTTGTTCCCGTACTATAGGGCTCCAGAGCTCATATTTGGTGCTACTGAGTACACTACGGCCATTGACTGGATGTGTTCTTGCTGAGCTTATGTTAGGGCAGGTAAGCAGCTTGCCTTTCTTGTACATCTTGAAAGTAGCCCTTAACAAATAAGCATTATACTGTTATTTCATATTGGCTTACAAGGTCATTTTGTTTGGCAGCCTCTGTTTCCTGGTGAAAGTGGTGTGGACCAGCTTGTTGAAATCATCAAGGTAGTTGCCAGTTTTAGTGCTTAGCAATCTGTTACCCTTTTTTTATATTCTAGGAAAAAATTCTTATCACAGAATTTGATCATTTGCTACAGGTCCTTGGTACCCCTACAAGGGAAGAAATTAAATGCATGAACCCAAATTATACGGAGTTCAAATTTCCACAGATTAAAGCACACCCATGGCACAAGGTGCAAATCTGTCTAGTGCTGTTTATATACTGTTAGGAATTGCTGCATATCAGCCTACTAACGCATATGCAATCTTTAGGTATTCCATAAAAGGATGCCACCTGAAGCTGTTGATCTGGTCTCTCGGCTCCTCCAGTACTCGCCCAACCTAAGATGCACTGCTATAAGTATTATTCATCATGTGGTTGGAATAAACAGGATACTACACTCATAGATTACTTATGAAGGGGAGAGGGCTGGTGTGGCCGACGAGGGCGCCGCAGAAAGAACTACAGCACGCCGCCGTCGGTGGCTTCGTCACGCACTGCGGCTGGAACTCCATCCTCGAGAGCCTCTGGTTCGGCGTGCCCATGCTGCCGTGGCCGCTCGCCGCCGACCAGCACCTCAACGCGTTCGTGCTGGTCCACGGGATGGGCGTGGCCGTGCCGTTGGAGATGGACAGGGAGCGTGGGAACTACGTCAAGGCGGCGGAGCTCGAACGGGCGGTCAGGTCGCTGATGGGCGGCAGAGAGGAGGGGGTGAAGGGGAGGGAGAAGGCCATGGAGATGATGCGCGCCTGCCGCAATGCCGTGGAGCAGAGCGGTTTTTCCCACGCTTCGTAGCAGAGGATCTCCGAGGAGCTCGTCGGAGGCGCGGTGCTGCCGAAATGCACATGGCGCCTAAAAGCTCGGCGTCACACTGCACCATGTGCAACGCTCGAGGCTTAGACGTCACACGGCTACGGTGGGCCCTCCAGCGCCAACGTGGCCCTTTTGTGTGGCGTCGACGGCTTAGGCGTCACATAATGTAGTGTGGCGCCTACGCGTCGGACGCCACACAAAAGGGTGAGCTCGGTGAATTTTTTTTAAACTAGGTTCAGCCTGTGAATTCATTTAACAAAGAGGTTAAATTTGTCCATTTTGCCGATGCTATGCCTTGCATTTGCATATGCATGCAGTTATTGTGTATGACTGCACGCACGTCTCCTCGGCAAAGGTACACGTCCCGATTTTACGCGCCCTATACCTATGCACGCGCGCCCACTCGACCGCCGCGCGCGGCAACACGCCCCGGTACCGGTGCTGCATGGGCTGGCCAACTGCTTGTGTGCTACGCGCCATTAATGCAGGCCAAGAAAGAATCGTTATCGTTCTATAAGAGCATCTCCAACAGTCCGTATGTTCAATCGTTGATATAAATGTTCACGTCATCAACCAACAACACATCATACAAGCACTTCAATGGAGTGTATGTTAATTGTATGTAAAATAACTAAGCAGGTTCATTAAATATTGAAGAAATAACCATGATAGCCTCGAAGCTTGTGCGTGAACCGTTGCTTCAAGTTCATACGATGTCATTCTCTTTCTTCTTTTATTATAAGTCATGTCATCAAAATCATCTACGTGGCAATTTTACCAACGATGATCATACGACCATGATGCCCTAAGATCGTCCCAAGCTTCCCCTCTCATCTGCCATTCTTCCAAGCTGGCTGGATATCTATCTACCTCTATCTTGTCCACACTGATAGTGTTGATGATCAAGTCCACGCCCGGTGCAAGATCACTTTGCTCGACCAGGACGGGGAGCCGGTGCCGGCGCACGGCACGGACAGCCAGACCTGCCACGCCTTCTCCAGCAACACAGGGCCATGGGCTGCCCTCAGCTCATCACCAGGAAGGACTTGGAGGAGTCACTTTACCTCAAGGATGATGTTTTCAGCGTCAGGTGCCAGATCACCGTGCCCAGGGAGATCTTCACACGGAGCCCATCTCGCTGCTCGTCGCCGCGCCGCCTTCCGACATGCACCGCTACTTTGGCCGGCTCCTCTCCAGCGGGGAAGGGGCAGATGTCACGTTCGAGGTCGGAGGCGAGACGTTTGCGGCGCACAGGTGCGTGCTCGCCGCTCGGTCGTCGGTGTTCATGGCGGAGTTATTTGGACCGATGAAGGAGAACACCGATGCTTCTGTACGCATCGCTGACATGGAAGCTAAAGAGTTCAAGGCCATGCTCCACTTCATCTACACCGACTCTCTGCCGCCCATGGACGACGAGCAGGAGGTGGTGGTGATGGCTCAGCATCTGCTTGTTGCTGCTGACCCTCGAGAGGCTGAAGCTGGTCTGCGTCGAGAAGCTCTGCAATCACATGGACGCAACGCAAGCACCGCGGCGACTACGCTGGCGTTGGCTGAGCAGCATTCCTGCTGGCTGCTGCGGGCTCAAGGACTTGTGCTTCAAGTTCCTTGCGTCCCCTGGCAATATGCTGAAGGCCGTTGTGGCCAACGACGGCTTCGAGCATGTGAGGAGCAGCTGCCCGTCTGTCCTCAAGGAGCTCGTTGCCAAACTTATACCTTGATTATTTGAGACATGCACCGCCCTCTCTGGCTTGGTTATCCTGCAATTTCAAGTAGTACTGAATCAATGATGTATCAGCAATTTATCTACTAGTAGGACTTCTATTTGAGCTGCTTTTTTCCATGCTACAGATTATCAGTGGCAAAAATTATCGATACTATGCAAATTAAGGTTATCTTATTATATATGTACTCTGAAAATTCTAAACCTGCCACCTAATTTTTACTGTGGTGCCGGTCCCTGTTTTTCTGTTAAACCCATAAAAGCAAATACAATAAGGTATTGTTAGCAGGCTGTAAGGATTAAAATATTATTATTTGCTGAATTGGATGAGAGAAAAGAGGAGAGAGAAAGGAAGCAGGCTCTTCGTGAAGAGCCAGCTCTAGCACGTGCTCCTAGGTGCTTTATGGGAATGAAAGGTGGGTCATATATGATAAAAGGCTAGCTCTAGCGCAGACCCATCACAGAGCTCTCAGCATGGAGAGCCTCACGCTAAAGCATCACCTGAGCTTCAACAAGAGGCTGCAGCAAAGCCAAATGGTGCGCAAGGAGAACAATAGAAGTAATCGAATCCACTCTCTCTTGGATGTAAATCTGTTGTACATGTACAGAGTTTAATGTTCATGCTGCCTGCCTGTACATTTTGTGCCTCCTTCAACAATAGAGCAGAGAGAGATACTTCTGTAGCCATGTCCATAGGCCTTTAGTGTTGATTGTACAGCAGACTGTCGCAGTTCGTTGATTGCTTGTAGAACTCGCTGTGTTCAGTAAGCATGTAATATAACGAAGACACGCCTTCGGTCATGCCGTGTTTGAACTTTGAAGAGGATTTAGCTTGCTAGTCAACACCAGCGGCAGCTAAGCAGAAACCAATGAATTCCTAGAGTATGTATATACAATCGGCTGAAGTCTATCTAAACGAATTCCCTATAGAAATGTGGAAGCTGGATTTGTCATCTACCCAGAATTCTTCAGTGCCTCAAGTGCACTTAAGCTTCATGAGTTGGTTTAAATTTTTAAGCTTTATCAGTCGATAGCTAGCTCGGATCTTCTACTCCATTTGTAGCTAGTAAAACAAGTATTTTGATTTTCTTTTTTGCATGAAGACCACCTGCTGATATTATCGTCAAATCTAACCTTGTGGCTATGCGGAGATGTGACGCATGCTGACATCCCCTACTGTTTATGCTGGGAGGCAATTAAGCTCCATTAGCATCTTTTCTGAAAACTGCTTGGTGCTTATGACATTCCATCTGAACTTCTCTTCCCTACAAGTTGCATGTGACGTGTAGCAACTACAAGCATGCTATACAAAGTATCAATGGACAATGAGATTCCCTTTTACATAATGTTGAATGTTCCAGAGGCAAAATGAGTACGCATCATCAGAACAAATGCAAATCTTGGTCTTGCCTAAATCATGTCCTAAACACCAACACCTGTTTTTTTTAATGGAACACATGCCTTTTCTATTAGCTAAAGAAAACGAGAAAGAATCAAAGAGATCAGAAGGACAATGCTAGTTTTGTCTGATTGCCAAAAAAAAATCATGTCCTAAACACCAACACCTGTTTTTTTCAATGGAACACATGCCTTTTATTAGCTAAAGAAAACGAGAAAGAATAAAAGAAATCAGAAGGACAATGCTAGTTTTGTCTGATTGCCAAAAACAAATTGCACCAGCCGGGAATCGAACCCGGGTCTGTACCGTGGCAGGGTACTATTCTACCACTAGACCACTGGTGCTTCTTGTTTATTTATTAAGCACAAATTTTAATATTGTTAACCTTACAAGTTTCATGCTTATATAGCAATAGCGAACCTCTCACGTGTAATAATTGCGTAGAGCTTTTTATAGGTCTAGCATTTCATGCAAGTCCCTATTCTTTGTTCTCTTTACAGTGATTTATGTGAATTTTTGGAAATGTATTTTTTTTTTGGAAAATTATTGGCATGGTCGATTTGATTTTTATCTTTTTATTGTTATTAGTACATGGAATTGTTTGTCTATTTCAAGAATTGCGCATGAACATTCACAATGTTTAAATTTTGTACCTCAAACGTCTCTATGAAAAGGCTCAAGCTTGGGTAAGGGATCAATTGACTCGGGGTGTCATAAACACGCGCCAAACCTACCTTCAATTGATTCATCGTTCTTCCCTCAACAAACTTTGTCCAAAGCTACAATTTCTTGATCCGGTCAACTCTAATTCATGAAAAACGGTGTTGGCTCCGTAACGAAGCATGGGTGTTTTGCCAGTAGTAGAAAAAAAATATGACAAACACGTATGTTTAACTGAATGACAACTTGCATCGAGTCAGACTAATGACTGTCCCGAACGGGGCCTAATGGCTTATCCCGCAAATTAGCTCCCGCATTCATCCATGGATAAAAGGGGATCAACCTTCGAATACAGATGCGGGAGCCGGTCATGTAAAGTTAGCCACATATGTCCGCTTATATTCTAAATGGATTTTAACAAAAAATGAATAAATTTGATGCAAACTCAAACAAATGAGAAGATACTCATTCTTAGTTGGATGATTTTCACATAAAATCAGATGCTTTTCATGTAAACTGGAGCACATTTATTATATTTACACATATTTCAACTTGACCTGACTCTAAACCTAGGCTAAAATGACATTCGGTGCCTGTTCCCCATCCCAGTCCGGCCACGAGCCATGGAAAATGAAACCCATGTCTCCTGTCCAGCTCTCCACTTCGACGGCATGTCTTCCCATGTCCGACAAACCACTTCTCGTACTGCCGGGAGCCCTGGAGGTATATGCTACACCGAGAGGAGAAAAATAGACTCCATCTTCTCTTTGTTCAGCAATGGCGCTCATTGGAGTGGCATGAGAGGGATATGCTTCAGCCGAACGGGAAGGGTGGCCTTCGCTTTCGTGAAGCAAAGGCCTGGGCTGTTTTTTGGTGCTGGGGAAGGGGGGCGGGGGGTTGGCTTGCAAGCATGAAAGACACCGACTATGGATGTTGGCATTGTGTCAGCAGTGGCCTTGCTGAGACCCAAGCAGCGGCGACTTCCCATGTTCTATGTTTCCTTGATGTTGGCGGCGGATGTGCTGGCCGCCGCCTCGTCGATCTCCGCAAAGCTATCTTCTTTCTCCGTTGGCAGGGCGCAATTTCGCGTACTTTGACTATGGGTGGCGCGATCGCAGGTGCAAGGAGGAGTGGGCCTCGTCCACGACAGCAACTCGCGACTCCTCCGCAGCTAGCTTGAAACGGTGAGTTGATGGAGTATGCGCCAGCTTGGAGCCTCGCCCATGGTACTGACGATCTAGAGTAGTGAGGGAGGTGGAACAGAGAGTTGCATGGTTCATATCTGGCGGGCTCAGTGGGCCACCCAGCTGCCTTTTATGTCGGAGAACTTCTCTTCATGCTTGTCGGATGCCATGGAGATGTGAAGTGGAGAAGATGGTGCAAGAGGAGTTGGGGTGCAGAGGTGTGTTGGGATTTTGACTTGGAGTGTGACATTGTTTAAATAACGGGCGGATGCCCGATGCCAAGCAACATTTTTGTTTAATGTCGGTCGACTAACAAATCGAACGTGTGGTCGGAGTAGGTTTCTCGGCACACACAAGAATTTAATGAGAAAGGCAGACAATCTGCAGTCATTTGAATGCGGCGAGGAGGCATGTTCAGCTGGGCGTGCAGTGGGTGGCGCTCTCTCAACCGGCACGCCGCTTCAATGCCGACAATGAGAGGTCGCGTCCACTCTGGACTGGCATCAATGCGGAGCGACCACTCTACAACGACATAAATGCGGGCATCTGACGATAGACGAGAACACATGCAGACGAAAGAGGAGAGTTTTGGATGGGCCACGGTTGCCAGATGCGAACGTGGCAGCGGTCCGAACGCCCCATAACCCCCACTTCTATTTTGTCTTCGGTAGTTTGGTTTACTTAAAAAACATGTTCAAATCGGTCTGCGAACCGATGCAGGACGGTCGGTGTTGGAGATCACCCTGGGCGTTTGGGTACCCTAACCCGCTACCCGAACCTAAAACGAACCGAATTACTCGAATTGTCGGGTAATACGGGTATCGGGTTAGTGTTCGGTTCTCATTTCCTGGCTATTCGGTTTTCAGGTTAGGGTTCGGGTTCTAGTCTGAAAAACCCAAAATAACCATACTATCCGAATTATTCATACTAGCCGCCAAATTATTCATGCTATCATTACACTTACATATTACCCATACTAACTAAAATACCCAAACTATCCAAAATAGCCATACTATCTGAATTATTCACACCAAAAGCTCATATCTGCTCCGAATATTTTTGGTTTGTTTGGGTAACCGAGTTACCCGAACCAAATTTTTAGATAATTTGGGTTTGGTTGTTTTTTTGATAGAGATTTTTTTTAGTTTTTATTTTTAAATACCCAAATTAATCTATAACCCGAACTATCCAAACCGAAATAACCAAAACAGCCGAAGCCCCAGGCTGAGTTGGAGATGCCTTAACGTGGCATTTCTATCAGCTGGTTTGTACTCCGGTTTACCGTTTGAACTGGAAGGCCGTCACCTTTCATTTCGGAAAAATAAACCTTTGGTCCTGCAACAAAGTGTGATACCCCCGAGTAGTACTAGCACACTTTGGAGTACTAGCACAGGAGTATGGTGCAGTACGGTGCTTTGCAGCCGCGTCCCCTGCCCCGATTGTTTGCCTATGCACACTTCTACTCCCTATGCATATGGCATGCAGTTAGTTATTGTGTATGACTGCACGCGCGTCTCCTCGGCAAAGGCACACGCCCCGATTTCACGCGCCCTATGTACGCATGCACGCGCCGCCCTCGACCGCTGCGTGCGGGAACACGCCCTGGTACCGGTGCTGCGCCGCTGGCCGACTGCTCGTGTGATGCGCGCCATTAATGCTGGCCAAGCAAGCGTCGTTCTCGTTCTATAAGACCGTCACAAGCTCCCACGCCCATTTGCCATTCTTCCCGGCGACGAAATAGCAGCTCCCTCCTTTCCAGGCTCGCCATGTCCGGCTCCCCCCTGCCCTCCGTCGGCGGCGACGGCGGCATGCCGTGGCAGACCGCTTCGGCCATCGTTGCCCGGCCATTGCCCGTCTCCGGCTCGCACGTCCTCAAGGTCGACGGCTACTCCCGCACCAAGAGCCTCGTCAACGGCAAAGGCGTCACGTCCGAGACGTTCCTCGTTGGGCGCCATCGCTGGTACTTGAGGTACTTCCCCGACGGTCACTCGGCAGGCCAAGCTGGCTGGATATCCATCTACCTCTATCTTGTCCACACTGATAGTGTCGATGATCAAGTCCACGCCCGGTGCAAGATCACTTTGCTCGACCAGGACGGGGAGCCGTTGCCGGCGCACAGCACGGACAGCCAGACCTGCCACGCCTTCTCCAGCAACGCAGGGCCATGGGGCTGCCCTCAGCTCATCACCAGGAAGGACTTGGAGGAGTCACTTTACCTCAAGGATGATGTTTTCAGCGTCAGGTGCGAGATCACCGTGCCCAGGGAGATCTTCACGGAGCCCATCTCGCTGCTCGTCGCCGCGCCGCCGTCCGACATGCACCACCACTTTGGCCGGCTCCTCTCCAGCGGCGACGGGGCAGATGTCACGTTCGAGGTCGGAGGCGAGACGTTTGCGGCGCACAGGTGCGTGCTCGCCGCTCGGTCGTCGGTGTTCATGGCGGAGTTATTTGGACCGATGAAGGAGAACACCGATGCTTCTGTGCGCATCGCTGACATGGAAGCTAAAGTGTTCAAGGCCATGCTCCACTTCATCTACACCGACTCTCTGCCGCCCATGGACGACGAGCAGGAGGTGGTGGTGATGGCTCAGCATCTGCTTGTTGCCGCTGACACGTATAACCTCGAGAGGCTGAAGCTGGTGTGCGTGGAGAAGCTCTGCAATCACATGGACGCAAGCACCGCGGCGACTACGCTGGCGTTGGCTGAGCAGCATTCCTGCTGCGGGCTCAAGGACTTGTGCTTCAAGTTCCCTGCGTCCCCTGGCAATATGCTGAAGGCCGTTGTGGCCAACGACGGCTTCGAGCATGTGAGGAGCAGCTGCCCGTCTGTCCTCAAGGAGCTCGTTGCCAAACTTACACCTTGATTATTTGAGACATGCACCGCCCTCTCTGGCTTGGTTATCCTGCAATTTCAAGTAGTACTGAATCAATGATGTATCAGCAATTTATCTACTAGTAGGACTTCTATTTGAGCTGCTTTGTTCCATGCTACAGATTATCAGTGGCAAAAATTATCGATGCTATGCAAATTAAGGTTATCTTATTATATATGTACTCTGAAATTTCTAAACCTGCCACCTAATTTTTACTGTGGTGCCGGTCCTGTTTTTCTGTTAAACCCACAAAAGCAAATACGGTACTGTCAGCAGGCTGTAATGATTAAAATATTATATTTTTACTGAATTGAATGAGAGAAAAGAGGAGATAGAAAGAAGCGGGCTCTTTGTGAAGAGCTAGCTCTAGCACGTGCTCCTAGATGCTTTATGAAAATGAAAGGTGGATCATATATGATAAAAGGCTAGCTCTAGCACAGACCCATCACAGAGCTCTCAGCATGGAGAGCCTCACGCTAAAGCATCACCTGAGCTTCAACAAGAGGCTGCAGCAAAGCCAAATGGTGCGCAAGGAGAACAATAGAAGTAATGGAATCGACTCTCTCTTGGATGTAAATCTGTTGTACATGTACAGAGCTTCATCTACACCGACTCTCTGCCGCCCATGGACGACGAGCAGGAGGTGGTGGTGATGGCTCAGCATCTGCTTGTTGCAGCTGACACCTATAATCTCGAGAGGCTGAAGCTGGTCTGCGTCGAGAAGCTCTGCAATCACATGGACGCAAGCACCGCGGCGACTACGTTGGCGTTGGATGAGCAACATTCCTGCTGCGGGCTCAAGGAGTCAAGGACCTGTGCTTCAAGTTCCTTGCGTCCCCTCGCAATATGTTGAAGGCCGTTGTGGCCAACGACGGCTTCGAGCATGTGAGGAGCAGCTGCCCGTCTGTCCTCAAGGAGCTCGTTGCCGAACTAAGAGCATCTCCAACAACCACGCTTCGCGCCGTGTCTAAAAAATGTGTTTGCAGCGCGCGCTTCAGCTGGTTTAGCGTGGGGTTAGGCACTGGCTCCAGCAGCCGTGATATAATGCAGCGTGCGCCGCTCCAGCAGTGCCTAAAAATACAGCGCGCGCAGCACGCACAAACCACATATACATTTTAAAAAATAGGCGCAAAAACGATCAAAGAAACAAAATAAATCAACAATAAATAGTCTTACAATTCAAACAAATAGTTTATCCTTCAATACAACAAATAATGTAATAAACACAACCAATAGTTCATGAACAATACAATACAAATAATGCAATAAACAAAACCAAATCGCGGGGGCGCGAGCGGCGGCGGCGGCGCGGCCGGATGAGGGAGGAGCGAGCACGGGAAAGAGCAGGAGCGCGGGAGAGTCGCGTGCGCGGGAGCCGGCGCAGCAAGTAAGGGGCGCGGGATTGCGTTTCGGCCAGCGCGCTGAAATGAAAATGGCGCGCGCGCCGTTTTTACGCTTCCGCTGAAGCTGCCCGCCGCGTTGCGCGCGTGTTAAAACTGCCTTTTTTATGGCGCGACGCTTCTATAGCGCGGGTGTTGGAGATGCTCTTACACCTTGATTATTTGAGACATGCACCGCCCTCTCTGACTTGGTTATCCTCAATTTATAGTACTGAATCAATGATGTATCAGCAATTTATCTACTAGTAGAACTTCTATTTGAGCTACTTTTTTCCATGCTACAGATTATCAGTGGCGAAAATTATCGATACTATGCAAATTAAGGTTATATTATTATATCACCAGTGGAAAACGGGCCTTTGGCCTGGACCCTTTAGTCCCGGCCTCCATCTGAGCCGGGACTAAAGGCTCGGCCACGTCGCCCCAAATCGCAATGCCGTCCACGAGGCTTTGGTCCCGCCCGTAAGGAGCCTTTAGTCCCGGTTTGTGTCTCAAACCGGGACTAAAGGGCTACGCGGTGTGCAGCCCGCATGTGCGGCACCTTTAGTCCTGGTTTGTGTCTCAAACCGGGACTAAAGTCCTCTGCCTATATATATTGGCCACAACCCCCCTTTCCCCTCTTCCTTGCATTTTTCTTGGATGGAAGAGTGTGAGTGTGTGCTAGCTCTCCATTTTTTTTGGATGCACTAGAGGTGTTTGTTGAAATGTGTGTTAGAGCGATGCCGCTTCAGTTCACCGAACACAACTACAATATGAGATGCCCGAGCCACGCTTAAACCTCTTCCTCTTTATTTCTACTTATTCTAAAAGGTTAGCAACTATATATCCTCGTTTAGACCGTGCGGTACTAATTTTTAGGATCGTGATTGTATTTGTTATATTGTCGTATAACACAGATGAGCCATCCATGGATGTACGGTGATCGACGCACAACCGCTTACAGAGAAGGCGTGCATTCTTTTCGAGATGCAGCCGATGCGAACAAGCATGGTGGTGGCTATATGTTTTGTCCATGTGTTGAATGTCGGAAGGAGAAGGATTACACTTCCTCAAGACTCATTCAGAGCCACCTGCTTCGGTCCGGTTTTATGTCGGGCTATAATGTTTGGACCAAGCACGGAGAAAGAGGGGTTATGATGGAAGACGACGATGAAGAAGAAGAGAACGATGATGACAACTACCGATCTACGTTCCCTGAGTATGCTGATACCGCAATGGAAGACAATAAAGAAGAAGATCGGGATGAAGAACGGGAACCAGATGAGCCCGCTGATGATCTTGGCCGGATCATTTCTGATGCACGACGAGGTTGCGACACAGAAAAGGAGAGGTTGCAGTTCGAGCAGATGTTACAGGACCACAACAAATTGTTGTACCCAACTTGTGAAGATGGCCAGAAGAAGCTGGGTAGCACACTGGAATTGCTGAAGTGGAAGGCAGAGACCGGTGTGACTGACTCGTCATTCGAAAAGTTGCTGGTACTGATGAAGAAGATGCTTCCAAGAAAGAATGAATTGCTCGTCAGCACGTACGAAGCAAAGAAGCTTGTCTGCCCTCTAGTATTAGACGTGCAGAAGATACATGCATGCCCTAATGACTGCATCCTCTACCGCGGTGAGAAGTACGAGAATATGGATAAATGCCCGGTATGCACTGCATTGCGGTATAAGATCAGAAAAGATGACCCTGGTGATATTGAGGGCGAGCCACCCAGGAAGAGGGTTCCTGCCAAGGTGATGTGGTATGCTCCTATAATACCACGGTTGAAACGTCTGTTCAGAAATAAAGATCATGCGAAGTTGTTGCGATGGCACATGGAAGATCGTATGAAAGACGATAAGTTGAGGCACACCGCTGATGGTCGGCAGTGGAGAAAAATCGAAAGAGAGTTCCCGAGATTTGCAGGTGACGCAAGAAACTTATGGTTTGGTCTGAGTACAGATGGCATGAATCCTTTTGGGGAGCAGAGTTGCAGTCACAACACCTAGAAAATGTTCTACCGGAAAATGTTCGCCTGGCAATTGTGAAGGTATGTGCATTCCTCAATGCAATTTCTCAGAAGGTAATCGATCGAGAAAGTCTATCAGGGTTACAGATTGATGTGGTCCAATGTCTGGTCAGCTTTGAGTTGTTGTTCCCGCCATCCTTCTTCAATATAATGACACACCTCCTAGTTCACCTAGTCGAAGAGATTAGAATTCTCGGTCCTGTGTTTCTACACAATATGTTCCCCTTCGAGAGGTTCATGGGAGTCTTAAAGAAATATGTTCGTAACCGTGCTAGGCCAGAAGGAAGCATCTCCAAGGGCTATGGAACAGAGGAGGTCATTGAGTTTTGTGTGGACTTTCTTCCTGACCTTAAGCCGATTGGTGTTCCTGAATCTCGGTATGAGGGTAGGCTGACAGGAAAAGGCACACTAGGAAGGAAAGCAAAAGTATGTATGGACGGGCATTCTTTCTCTCAAGCACACTACACAGTTCTACACAATTCCACCATGGTGGCTCCGTATATCGTGACACATAAGAATATTCTACGCTCCGAAAACCCGGGGAAGGCTGACTCTTGGATTAAAGGGGAACATGAGAAGACTTTCGGCAGTTGGTTGCAGACACATCTCATGAATGACGAGAACGTTGGAGATCAGCTGTACTGTTTGGCCAGACCACCATCTTCGACTATATGTACTTTCCAAGGGTATGAGATAAATGGGAATACATTTTACACGGTTGCCCAAGATAAAAAGAGCACCAACCAAAATATTGGTGTCCGCTTTGATGCAACAGACGAGAATGTGCACTGTTTGGAAACATATTACGGGTACATAGAGGAGATATGGGAACTTGACTATGGACCTACTTTTAAGATCCCTTTGTTTCGGTGCAAATGGGTGAAGCTGACAGGAGGCGGGGTAGTTGTAGACCAAAAGTACGGCATGACAGCAGTGGATCTCAACAATCTTGCGTACATGGACGAACCATTTGTCCTAGCCAATGATGTCGCTCAGGTTTTTTATGTGAAGGACATGTCAACAAAAACGAGAAAAAGAAATCAGCAAAAGAAGATATCGCCAGATGAGCCAAAACGCCACATAGTTCTTTCATGGAAAAGGAACATCGTGGAAGTAGATGACAAGACAGACATGCCAGTAGATTATAATAAGTTTCATGAAATTCCGCCCTTCAAAGTGAAAACTGACCCAAGCATCCTACTGAATGATGAAGATTCTCCATGGCTACGACCCAGAAGAAAACAGAAATAATAGATAGGAATATTGGTGCAATAATGTAATAATGTATTAAACCTTTTATGTAATGCATGTATGGAATGCACTAAATCTTTTAGTTTTGAATTATTTATTCAATTTCAAACACTTTTCATTTTCATAGTTTTGTCAAATTCTCAAATATGCAAAAAGAATTTTAATAAACCTTTGTAACAGATGAGTTCTCGTTCGAAACCCTGATACTTCGAGAGAGATTGTCCGTTTTGTACACGAAGTGCATCCAGTTTTTGTCGTAGCCCTCTCAACTTTTTAACATATGCTATGTGGGTGAAATGATGATAGCATGTCAACTTTCAACATTTTCAAAGTTCATTTGTAGTGCTTTTCAATTTTAGGGTCAACTAGCCCAAAAAAACAAAAGTAAATGTACGAAAAATACCAAATTAAGTCAGAAATTGTTGAAAATTTGTGATGCGCCTTTGAATGGTGCATTTTAAACACACAAAAAGTATGGAGTTCAAATAAGTTCAAAAAATGAAATCCCTTTGTAATAGATGAGTTCCCGTTCGAAACCCTCATACTTCGAGAGAGATTGTCTGTTTTGTACACGAAGTGCATCCAGTTTTTGTCGTAACCCTCTCCACTTTTTAGCACATGCTATGTGGGTGAAATGATGATACCATGCCAACTTTCAACATTTTCAGAGTTCATTTGTAGTGCTTTTCAATTTTAGGGTCAATTAGCTCAAAAAAACAAGTGAATGCACGAAAAATACGAAATGAAGTCAGAAATTGTTGAAATTTTGTGATGTGTCTTGGAATGGTGCATTTTGAACACACAAAAATTATGGAGTTCAAATAAGTTCAAAAAAATGAAATCCCTTTGTAAGAGATGAGTTCTCGTTCGAAACCCTGATACTTCGAGAGAGATTGTCCGTTTTGTACACGAAGTGCATCCAGTTTTTGTCGTAGCCCTCTCAACTTTTTAACACATGTTATGTGGGTGAAATGATGATAGGATGCCAACTTTCAGCATTTTCAGAGTTCGTTTGTAGTGCTTTTCAATTTTAGGATCAACAACTAGCCCAAAAAACAAAAGTAAATGCACGAAAAATACCAAATTAAGTCAGAAATTGTTGAAAATTTGTGATGTGCCTTTGAATGGTATATTTTAAACACAAAAAGTATGGAGTTCAAATAAGTTCAAAAAATGAAATCCCTTTGTAACAGACGAGTTCTCGTTCGAAACCCTCATACTTCGAGAGAGATTATCCGTTTTGTACACGAAGTGCATCTAGTTTTTGCCGTAACCCTCTCAACTTTCTAGCACATGCTATGCGGGTGAAAATGATGATATCATGCCAACTTTCAACATTTTTAGAGTTCATTTGTAGTGCTTTTCAATTTCAGGGTCAACTAGCTCAAAAAAAAGAAGTAAATTCACGAAAAATATCAAATGAAGTCAGAAATTTCATAAAGTTTTTTTTTGTTAAAATACTTAATAGAAAACAAAAAAAGAGTCAACTAAAAAGAATCAACTAAAATATTAACTAAAATGAATGAATTAAGAATAATTTACTAAAATTTTCAAAGTGCTTATTTGTTGGAAAGAATCAAGTAAAACATTAACTAAAAAGAAACAAAAAAAGATCAACTCAATAGAAAACTAAAATAGAAGAGAAAAAATAAATAAAGCAAAGAACAAAACAAAAATAATGAAAAAAAATTGAAACTATATGAGAATTTATAGAGAAAATTCAACCTAAATTCAAAGTGACTTCACTTTGAATTTAGGTTGAATTTTGTCCATAATTTCAAATATATTTTCAATTTTTAAATTTACAGTTTGTTTAAGCCCGTAAGCCTGCTTTAGAGAGGAGCTCGACACAGTTGGGACAACGGGGCTTATAAACCAGTGGCGGCTCCTCTCGACAAGCGAGGTGGGACTAAACTTTGGAATGCCGCCAGCCCAAGCCTTTAGTCCCGGTTCGTTGCATGAACCGTGACTAAAGACACCCTTTAGTCCTGGGTGGAGCCACGACCCGGGACTAAAGCCCCTCGTTTCCCGGCTCCTCGCCTGCCGAAAAGGGGTCTTTAGTCCCGGTTCGTGGCACGAACCGTGACTAAAGACACCCTTTAGTCCCGGGTGGAGCCACGACCCGGGACTAAAGCCCCTCGTTTCCCGCCTCCTCGCCTGCCGAAAAGGGGTCTTTAGCCCCGGGTCACGGCTAGACCCGGGACTAAAGGGTGTCTTTAGTCCCGGTTCTAGCCCCGACCCGGGACTAAAGCTCCACCTATATAAGCGGGAGTTGGAAATTTCCAACCCATCTCCTCTCGTTTTCTTCCTCCTCTCGCTCTCACCTACGCACCGGACAACGACGCGATCGACACCGCCAGGCTACCGGACCTCCGCCTCGCTCTCGCCATCGTCGACGCCCACCGTCCTCCTCCCCCCCCTACTCCAAGCACCGCCGGTCGACCCCCTCCCCTCCCACTCCGGTAAGCCCCCCGCCCCCTCCTCCCCATGCCTCTGCCGGACGAGACCCGAAGGACGAGCTGCCTCCCCTCCTCCCCTCGTCGTGGCTAGACCCAAAGGACGAGCCGCCGGTGCCCACCGGCGGGGACGCCACCGCCGCCGTCGTGCCGGTGAGGAGGAGAAGTAGAAGAAGAGGAGGAGGAGAAGTAGAAGAAGAGGAGGAGGAGTAGAAGAAGAGGAGAAGAAAAGGAAGAAGAAGAGGAGGAGAAGAATATTTTTTTGTCATTTAATTCCTATTGTTATTATGTTTGTGCTAAATTATTAGGGTTAGTAATATTTAGAATTAGGTTAGGGTTACAAGAAGAAGAAAGATGAACAAAAATAAGAAAATACGATTAGGAAAAAGGAAAATAAGAAGAGGAGGAGAAGAAAAGAAGAAAAAGGAGAATAAGAAGAGGAGGAGAGGAGAAGAAGAGGAAAAATAGAAGAAGAGGAGAAGTACAAGAAGAGAAGTTGAAGAAAAATAGGAGAAGAAGAAGCGGAGAAGAAAATAAGAAAGAAGAAGAAGAAGACATTTCTACGTATATAGATGCTTAATTAGTGTTTTTTAGATTATTGCTTAATTTTGCTATTGTATATGCTTAAGTGTTATTTGTAGAATATTTGGTGAATTTAGGGTTAGGTAGGTTAGTGTTAAATAGGTTATTTGTGTTATTTTTGTGTTATTTAAATTTGTGTTATTAGGGTTAGGTAGTTAGTGTTAATTAATAGGTTATTGTTAGTTTAGGGTTATGTAAATTTCAGTAAGTTAGTTTAGGGCCTTTTAGTTTTGGCCACAATTAGTGTTTAAGCATATACAAATCTACAATCTAGAAATATCACTTAAATCACTACAAAAATCACTTAAGCATATAAATTAGTGTTAATTAGGTTAGTGTTAGCTAGTTTAGGGCTATGTAAATTTAAGTAAGTTAGTTTAGGGTCGGTCCATGGCTTCATCATTACCTGGTAGTAATAGACGCATGACGCTATCAAGCTCTCAAAAGTTGTTTTGGAACGGAGTTCCTGATAGAATAATTCTTTTTTGGTACAAAGTTCAACAAAGTCCTTTCAAATAGCGATATTCGGATGACTCTTTTTGAACTGCGTACCAAAAAGCTAATTATCCTATTCGGGATTTCGTTACAAAACAACTTTATAAAGCTTCATAGCATCATGCTCCTATTTTTTTAAAACAATACAATTGCAGATACTTACATACACGAATTTTTACACACACTTAAAATTTTTGTCAATATATAGTTGAACTAGTTGATTTAATAAAACTACTTTATTTTACTATATATACAATTAGTTTATTTTTAGCAATAAAATTAATAGAACTAGTTTATTTTTTTAGTTCATTTTACGATGCCTATCCGCATCCTCGTCGTCGACTCGGCGGAAGACACCTGCTTGATCAGAGGGGCCATGTCCGGGACTGGGCTCCGCCCGGCTGGTATTGGGAGGTGCTACCTTCCGGGGGGCGTAGGTTGGTGAGGAGCCAGCCCGTTGTTGACCCGATCCTTGTTTAGTGGCGGTCGCGTGGGCTAGTGACGGTGCCGAAGCTTCCGGACACCGCGGAGGTGGTACGTCACCGTGTCAGCGAGGAGGATGAGCACGTCCGTCGCTACATGGTTGCGTTGGAGGGCAGGTTCGACCATACCTGGCAGGTTCTTCAGGGATCTCACTGGAGCTATGATCCTGTGATGGTTCCTTCTCTTTGGGTGTCCACCGCCAGCGACGACCCGTCGGGCGCTACGGTTCTAGCTGTATTAGTGATGCTATATGTATGATAGTATTCGAGGAGTATTAGTAATAATATTCGACGATGTACGGACACAAGAGATGATGTAGTTTTGCTTATAATTGAATGCATGCTAATTTAAATACTACTTTATTTTACGATTTGGTTTTGCTTATTGAATGCTCAAATTGGAAAAGTACTCCTACTTTGAATACTATGCAGAAATCTAGGAGTCCCGGGTGGAGCCACGACCCATGACTAAAGTTGTTTTGGAACGGAGTTCCTGATAGAATAATTCTTTTTTGGTATAAAGTTCAACAAAGTCCTTTGACACTAGACAATGTGACATATAGAAGGGTAGATGAGATCAGGAAAAATAGGATCATTTTCTACACATCTAGAATGCACCATTTTGTTAAATCCTTAAAGGTTAAGAGAATCCGTTAGACATATTTTAGAGTTTAGGTTCTAGCCAAGACCCGGGACTAAAGGTCCTCCTACATAAAACGACACTTCGAAGTTTTCAACCCCTCTTATATAGTTTGTTAGTTTATTAGTTAATCAAATGTCCGTTTTTTGCAGAACTATGGATCCACATATCAGGAACCTCGAAGAGGAAGAACTTCTCGAAGATATAATCAAAGACGGCCCCGACGTTGAACCAGCTGAATCTCCGTCGTCATATCTAAACCCCTCCGGATATGGAATGGAGGTCGACCGACACGAAGATGAAGCCGATGGGGCAGGAGATAGCTCCAATGACGGAGAAGGTGATAGCTCCACTGATGGAGAAGCCGGTGGAGAAATAATAAAGTCCGGCGAGGTATACATATGAAGTTCGACAATCACTTGTAATATGTGAAAAATATTGGAGATAGCTCTATATTGTATACATATACATCAATTTGACGAATGATTCTCCCTCTTAGGCCTCCACATCGAGCAAATCTACGAAACGAGGCCCGACTAAAAAGTTGGATGCACGGACGCATTACACCTTTGAGGTGATATTGCCTACGGGCGAACCCAGGCTTCCTAAGAATGCTGCTGACACATTCAAGAAGCAATGTGGAGTTCTCGTTAGGGATCACATCCCGATCAGCGTTCGGGAGTGGAACAAGCGCAAAGGGGCAACCGATAGTGACTATGTCGCCGAAAGGTACAAAGATAATCTTTGGAATGATCTCATGTCACATTTCAACCTGCCAGAATGTGAGAATGAAGACGCCGCAAAAAAACTGAGGGCCAAAGTCAAGCAGTGGACTCTAAAGAAGATGGCCGAACTGTTCCGTAGCTGGAAGAAGAAGCTATGGAAAAATTATCGGAAGACAAAGAAAGTGCCAGTATTCGAGGGGTATCTAGCCAAGCAGGCGAATCACTGGAAGGCATTTCAAGAGTACAAGGAGTCGGAAGATGCCAAGGCATTATCAGAAAAGAACAAGAAAAATGCCGACAAGAAGAAATATCACCACACGCTGGGGCCAGGGGGCTATGAGACTGCCATCCCAAAGTGGGATAAGAAAGAGCAAGATCTGCTAGCTAAAGGCGTCATACCTGAACCCATCCGTGATGAGTGGGAATTGAGAGCAAGAAATTGGTTCCTTGCGCATGGTGGTTCGTAGGACGAAGAAACATGGGAACTCATCTGCAGTGACGGTCCTAGGATACCCAGGGAGAATTGGAAAAAGATAGTGAAAGAAATTAAGGAGGGAAAAAGACAGTTCACTGCAGATAGAGAGAAAGATTTGCTCACACTGGTCCTCGGCAATGACGAACATGGAGGACGAACGCGAGGCTTCGGTCCTTCTTACCCGTGGCGGCTTGGGTTTGCCAGAGACCAAGACACTTACAGAAGCCGAGCGAGAGCAAAGAAGCGACAGCAGGATGAGGAGAATGACAAGTTCAACCAGTTGCTTGCCAGGCTTAATGAGCAATAGAAGCAGATTGATGAGCTTAGAGGAGTAGCGCGCCAGGAAGATCCTGCACTCGATATTACCGGCGCCCCATCTAAGCGGAAAAGCAGCGTGGCTGAATCTGAGGCCCCGCCCGACGATGCACGAAGAATGATTGAGGGCGGTCCCGGCTACCCCGTGGATGGAATCAAGGAGTCAACATCATGTGAACTCCATCAGAAATTCAAGAACATATCCATGAAGGTGGCCGTCGGACAAGCTTTACCTTCTGGCCCTGATGCACGCTGGCATGGCCGTGAGATTCCAGCTGGCTTTGCTAAAGTCGGGGTGGATGAAATCATGGCGGGGTTTCATGATATGGAGCTCGACATAGCTGGACCCGAAGATGAGAGGACACTCGGAGGAGTACTGGGTGGAGTCATCCTATGGGACAAGAACTACATGAAGCTTCCAGGCTCGGCACCAAGGACAACACCGCCTCCAAGTCGTCGCAGGTCACCTACACCTCCATCACCTCCAAGCCCTCCACATGACGACGACCAACACAACACGAGTCCATCTCGATCACCGCCGCCGGACTTGGGTCGTTCGTCTCCGCCGCCGCCCGCTAAGGATACTAAGCGGAAGCGTGCCAGCAAGAACGCTCCGTCGATGATTTCTAAGCGACGGAGCTCCCCAAAGCGCAAACTATCGCCCCTCCCAAAGATACCTCATGCTAATCTTCCTATCAGACCTTATGATCGTACCCACGAGGAAAACGCCAGGATAGCAAAGGAACATTATGATGCGTAGATGAAAAAGAAGGAACCCGAGCCCCGCTCGGAATACACTGAGAAACAAATAGCATATGCAAAATACTTCAGACCCTTCCATCACAGTATGACTTACACCATAAGCCTGATGACTATACACGCACATTGCAGAAGGAAGGGAATAAGAGCAGATCACGTGCAAGTGCAAGTGGGAGCAAATCAAGTTCAACTACAAGCAAAAAAAGATCAGACGTTCCTCAGCTTGGACAACAGGCCAAACAGTCGATCCCACCCCTCAGGGTGTTACCCGAGAATGTTCCCTCTCTGGTGCAGGGGCAAGATTTGGAATTAGCAAAGAAGTGGGCGGATGAATGGGGTATCCCGGTTGAAGACGTTCTGGCTTCCCAAGACGACAGGTTACCCAAGGCTGTGGTAGCCCCTAAGCCACAGTTTGTCATGGGAGTACCTTTGGTCAGCAAAGATGATCTTCCAACAAATATGCGTTACTTGCATACATGGTACTTAAGTGAATCAAAGAATGGGAGAACGATGATCGTGGCGCGTGTCCCACGGGAGTACTACGGCCGCCCCGAAGAAATCCATATCGACTTTGATGAACTCTTCCAGATGTACAATGCCGACGCCCTCAACAAATCGCTTATGAGTTGCTATTGTGTGTAAGTTTTTTGAATTCGTTGTCTACATATAACTTGTTTAGTTATTTCAATTCATTGTCTACATATAACTTGTACTCTATTATGCAGAATGAAGATTCTGGAATCTGGAATGTAAAAGTAGGAACATCCTAAATATTGGGTTTATTGACCCAGATAAAATACATATAGCGACGCTAACTGATAAACCCAAGGATACGGAGGAAAACCTTCTAAGGTTTCTAACAGATCAAAATTTCTGTGACCACATACTGTTTCCATACAACTTCAGGTGAGGGTCTTTACTCTGTTGTGTCCATTCACTTATAAGTGTAATTGATAAGTTACTGACACACACACACACACATATATATATATATATACAGCTACCATTGGATTCTGTTAGACATTTAAATTGATAAGGGAAGAGTTGATGCCTTCGACCCATTATCGACACCCTTAGAACAGTTCCAAAGCCTGCACGACATGCTCCAAGGGTAATTTCAATCATTCTTGCGCTCTATCGGTCTCTTTCGATGATTTTCTGATATATCAATTAATGAAAAACTTAGCAAACCATTTTCCTTGTCGGGCAGGGTTTGGAAGCGTTCAAGTACGTGACTCCCGGTATCGAGCATGAGAAGCTGACCTTTAGAGCGGCTCAGGTAAGTAGTAGTATGATATACTTCTATTTTCAATACATTTATGATGCTAGATTATTATTTTGATTATATATATTCTATTCTCGTAAAGTGCGACCAGCAGCCACGGAGGACACATCTATGCGGATACTATGTTTGCGAGACCATTCGCACGTTTACCTCTGAGCACAAGGATTACAGATACGATGTAAGCAATGAACATTCACACCTCTATTTTTACCCGTCATTCTTTGTTATCATGATTGATATTCATGTTCATCTCCTCTTCTTATATAGTACACGGCCATGAGGGAGAAGTACCTACCAGAGCAACGCGCGATTGCTGTTGTAGAGGAGCTTGCGACCTTTCTGAGGACGGAAGCTATAGATGACAAAGGACGATTTAGTGTAGCTAGGGGCCATTACTGATGTTGGTCCATGTAATCGAATAGACGGGCTCTAGTCCCGATAATTCAGATCTCCATATAATTGTATATATATGCTCGCTTGTAAGATAAGTTAATCTTATATATACATGCATAAACATGTATATTTAGAATTATATGAAAACTAATTACCGAACACCAAACGAGGCATCACGTTAATCTCCCGAACACCTAAACCCTAAAATAAACAAAATCTGCAGAAACTCTTTAGTCCCGGTCCGTGTTAAGACCCGGGACTAAAGGGCCTGCCCCTGAGGGCGCTCCGAGCCGCCCACGTGGAACACCTTTGGTCCCGGCTTGGAACAAGGCCGGGACTAAAGGTTAGGCCTTTAGTCCCGCCCCTTTGGTCCCGGTTGGTGAACCGTGACTAAAGCCCCTTACGGGCCGGGACTATAGGCCCTGTCCCCACTAGTGCATATGTACTCTGAAAATTCTAAACCTGCCACCTAATTTTGCTGTGGGGCCGGCCCCTGATTTTCTGTTAAACCCATAGCAAAACTGGCTGTAGGTGTAGCATTGCTCTACACTACATATGGTCTGCGCGAGCGTGCGTGGCCATGATTTTGGATTCTAAATGGAAATGGCAGGGGCAAAACGAAAATCCAGGGACCCTTTATATATTATACCTTTAATTTTTCTTACAACTTCCTAGAGGAAAAATACGCATTGCCTTGTGTTTAGCTATAAGCTTAGGGCAATTTATCGGTCACTCGCACACCAACATGTGGTTGGATGGTTATAGGAACAGTGATATCTTTAGCTCATCAAATTTTAAATCCTGGTGCTTGCATTATTCCTGAATTTATTTCAGGATTTCCGGCAATACGTTTTCAGTGGAAGACGTTTCCGTCGACGACGAGGCGCCTACGGTGACTTCGTAAATCTCAAGACGATACGCCGGCTCGGTCTCTTGGAGGTGCTTATAGGGGTATGGTGTGTGTAGGCCACACCCTAAGTCTCTTGGCATATTGCGAGAAATGCACTCGGCCTATAGGGTATTACTATAGTGATAGAATATGTTGTATAGAGATAGGAAAGTAGTTCAAACTTGTAATCTTTTCTATCTCTACTCATGTCGTATATCTCTCTCCTTCTCTGTCGTAACTCTCTGTAATCGATCGTATCACGATCGATCTCATCTTGTAAGCCAAGACATCCTTTGTATAAATACCAATGTGGCCCAAACAAAGGGTTTAACGCTTCCACAATATTTTACATGTTAACAGAGCCACTTCCTCGTTAGATTGAAAGAGATCGCATCTAGCTACCTCCCGCAGCCGAGAAGATGTCGGGCGCAACCTTGATTCCCAACACCATGGGCACGCTCTCCACCACCTCATCATCCACCTTTGTCTCCTCCTCCACAGCCACCACCACCTCTCTCGGACCGCCGCCTCAAGAGAAGATCACAAGGGGAAAATTCCTGCTATGGAAGGCCATCGTGCTACCCCAGATCAAGGGTGCACAGATGGAGCACCACCTCGATGTGAAGAGTCCGGTACCACCGGCGACTCTCACTATCACCAAGGACGGGAAAGAAGAGCAAGTCGCGAATTTCGCCCGATCCCTCTCGCATGCACAACAGCAACAACTCCAAGGGTATCTGATGGGGTCTCTTTCCCGCGATATCCTTGTCCAGGTCGTCATGCTCCAGACGCCGGCCGAGGTGTGGCACGCCATCCACGCCATGTTTGTTGCTCAAAGTCCAGCTCAGGCGATCAATACTCGTATTGAGCTCACAACTATGCAAAAAGGTACTATGACTATGGCTGAGTATCTTGGAAAAATTAAAACTCTTACATATGAAGATGGATGTCCTAAACATGCATGCCACAATTCCGAAGAGAGTAGGATGACACCACACACTTGTTTATTGAATCTTCTAAATTGGGGAATCAATGGATATAGCCCATGTACGCATCCACATCTTCTGAATTGGGGAATCAATGGATATAGCTCATGTATGCATCTACATATTCTAAATTGGGGAATCAATGGATATAGCCCATGTACGCATCTACCATGTTGAGAATTTTCCTTGTAGCCTGGTGCTTGATAAAAAAGAAATAGGGGTGAAACTCTAGAGAAACTTTGTTGTCAATGGCAATGCGATGAACAAAAAGAAGATTTTTTGATGTGACAGGACAATGCAAAATATTTATGAGATGAATATTGCAATGTGGGGTTTTGACAATTGAATGACCAACATGACAAATTTCCATACCTTCACCATTTGCATTGTGGACTTGATCTTGGCCTTGATACTTCTCAGCCCTCGTGACCTTATCTAGCTCATTGGTGATGTGACTTGTCGTACTGGAGTCAACATACCAATTGGTATCTACTCCATAAGAGGTGTCCAAAGTAGGTGCAACTTTCTTTCTTGAAGCATTGTTCTCATCGTAACGCCGATCACAATCTTAGCAATATGGTTAGTTAGTTTTTACATGTTTGGCACTTGTTTTCGTACTCTTCATACCCTTGAAAAACACCACCCCCGTTGTTGTTGAAGAAGGGACGCCCCCGATTGTAGTTGTTGCCGCCACCATTGTGTTGCTAATGGACTTTGTTTCCACCATAGTGGCCACCACTACCTCCACCATAGGTCGCCACTAATACTGCCACCGTAGTCGCTGCTAGTACCTCCACACTGCCCTCCTCCTCTTGGAGGGCCACGGGAGGATGATCTCGAGTTGCCACGGCGACCCCATTAGGCGGCCATGGCGGTTGACTTGAAGGAGTTGACGCCTGATCCATGGAACATCTCCATGCATTGATTGAAGTTGGAGACCATGCTGAAGAGTCATCGATGATGAGAGGCTCGGTGCGGACTTCTAAGGTCGAGACAACGGGTTGATACTCCATGTCCAGCCCTCCAATGATGAAGGAGATGAGTTCCTCTTCATCGATTGGTTTTCCTGCAGCTACTAGCTCATCGGCCAAAGATCGCATATAACCGAAGTATGCGGCGGCTGGTTGGTAACCCTTCTGGGCGTTGGTGTGGCTAGTGCGGATGTTGTTGACTCACGATCTAGATTGTGATGAGAACATGCTAACTTTAGCCTTCCATAGCGCATGCGGTTGCTCATGAATCATGATAAGCAACCCGGATGAGTACCTCGCGAGATAGGTTGTTGAGAAGAAATGCCAGAACTTGCTGGTGCTCTCAGTGCCAGATCATATAGGCTGGGTTTGAGATGGTTTGATCCTTGCCCTCTGAATTTTTGGTGGTGATGGTTTTTTTGGTTCAGGGACGGATCCATCGAGGTATCTATACATGTCGGCAGCTCTGATCTGTGATAGCACCTGAGCTCTCCATAACACGAAGTTCGTGCGGGTGAGTTTTCCAGAAACTTGGAAGGTGAGGGCACAGGAGGAAGATGAGGAGGACGCCATGGCAGGAGGGTTGAAACTTTGCTAGATGAGAGGGAGAGGAAGGGATCTGTATACCATGTGAAAGACGTGTAAGCGTATCAACTCCCAATATAGGAGCCCGCATCCATATATATTGATATGTCGTGAGGGTATCTTGTAAGGTACAAGTCACGGTGGTTGAACCTACCGAGAAATATGTGTGAGACATACATGGGATAGAGAGAAGAAGAGATAGAAGTTGAAACAACCTTCTAACTAACCCCTATATATAGATATATCACGTTTAACACTAACTATATGTGAATTCTTTGGATGAATTTAAGCTGACTTTTAAGTTTTTCCTTTTATATACTCCGTGTCTTCTTTTGGTAGCTTTCAGGTGTTTCACTTCATAAATCTTTTGATGTTATCTGACAAAAGTTCAGGTAATAGCTTCTTTTCACCGATTTGTGGATTTTCTTTTTTACTTTTAATAGTTTTGTTAAAAACAATAGTTATATAATAAAGTTTACTGTCCCTGTTTACGACATAAATATATTTTATGCAAGTGATGCATTTTGTTTAATGCATAAAATATACTATTTCATGAACTAAGGAATGCATTTACAAATTATTTGTTGAAACAAGTTCTAGAAGTCCCTAAAAGTTATATTTACATTAGTGGTCAGTTTTATATTGATAGTAGAACATGCTCTAGGACAAACGTTTTCAATGTGAAATATTTTCATCCATCATATTTTAATGTTGCAAGGACACTTTATGGTATACATAAATATTTTAACAGGCACATACATATTTAAATACACCATTAAGCATACTTTACCAAATAAAATCGTGCAACCTTTTCTGTAAATTGTTTAGAGTCAACTTTATCACTGGGCATGATGCACACATTATATTTTCTACTTCTAATAAATATTGTATTTTTTAGCAGAAATGAATGTTGTAACGAAATAAAAAATAAATAAAGAAAATGAGTAGGCCGAGCTTATTGCGTGAGAGAAACAGGTTTATCTTTTGTTTTTCCGTTTTATATCTGTTTACATTTTTTATTTTTTTTCTCAGATACATGTTTACTTTTCATAATAGTCATTAAACGTTTTGTTTATAAAGGCTGAACTTTTTTTAGATGCACTTCAACCGTTTAGCCGAATACATGCTGAACATTTGTTAAATGCACATTGAACATTTTTCAAATACATGATGAACATTTGTTAATGCACACTGAACATTTTTCAAATACACGATGAATTTTTTTGAAACACATTTTGAACATTTCTTAAAAAACATGTAAACATTTTTCAAGTAGCAAATATTGTATTTTGTGATTTTTTCAAAAAATTGCATGAACATTCTTTTACATTTCATGAACATATTTTAAAAAATGCTAAAGAATTTGTTTAGATCTCATGAGATTTTTTTCGAATGGTAAGAATATTTTTGGAAACTGCATATTTTTTTACCTAGTAATGTATTTTATTGGAAAAATTATGAACATATTTTTAAATGTCATAATTCTTTTTCAAATTCTATGAACATTTCTATTAACATCAAGGTCACATATTTATCCAAGACATCACACATGGCATGTTTCCACTAATTATATTTTTTCCAAGATGCACACATAAGCCATGCACACATGTCACCGTTTCAAAGGCCCGCCCAACATCTTGGGAAAATCTATTGTTTATATACTAACAATATCCAATGGATAGCTTTTAACTATAAAATATATGATATGTATTTTAGGTTTTTTTTAATATTTTTTATCCAAATCTTTCATACAACCAAATTTTGTTGTAATATATGGCAACATATTCCCACCGCAACGCGCCGTGTATCATTTAGTTTTTCCATTATGTTTAAGCTAATATATTTTTTCCTTTGAAATGTGAAGGATAGGAAACAATCCTATACGCGAAAAGTGATCCATTCCTATAAACCACCTCAGTTCTGATTAGCAAGTTATGGGCTTTATTTTTTTCAAAAACAAAATTTATGGGCTTATTTTCATAACACCAATATTTTTTTCGGGGAAATGGGCTTACAGGCCGTATTCGGTGGAAAGCCCGAGATCCATATGCGCAGCCTCGTCGTCTTCCTTGCACTATCGGTTCCTCGCCGACGGCCAGATCCAAATGGGGAGCTCCAGCACCCCGGCTACCGCGACCGGGCCTCCGCTCTCTACCATCTTAGGCCAGCATAGCCTCCCCGCCCCCAATTCTCGACACCAGAAGAGAGCGCGTGGCATGGCGGCGGCGGCGAAGCACGCACGGTCAGACGCCATTTCCCCTTCCATCAGTGATTTGTCACGCCCTAGCTAGGAATTTCAGCAAGAACGCGATGAATTTGCTCACAGATCGAAGGAGGAAAGGGGAAAGTGGCCCCGCTAGGGTTTATATTGCTATGAAGTGTACTGTAAAGTGAATAAGAATCTTAGCAAATCTCAATACCCATTACAGACGCGAGCACCTGGCTTTATAGCCCACTGGCGACAGACAACGGCAACGTCAACGGTAGCAGACTGAATTAATATAGTAGCGGCAAATGAAACGGTACAGTGACGACGAGCTGCGTGAGCCGTTGGATGCAAGGGATCTCGACCGTCCGTTAACTGAAGAAGGCGCCAACGCTGGTCTTGCAAGTTCAGTAGTGACAATGCCCCCGGGAAAGATCGAACTTGTCCTCAAGGAGGTCAGCGATTGAACCACCGATCGATGGTTGCCTTGAAAAAGGTTGGAAACGTCTTCTTCATGAACGCGACATCTTCCCACGAAGCTTCATCCGGAGGCAGATTTGTCCACTGTACGAGCCATTGGACGACCGACAGGTTGTTGCGGGGAATTTGGCGTGTCTCCAGGACCAGGACTGGCTCGGTGAGGATCATCCCATCAGATCGTACCAAGGGAAGGTCTGATCATGGAATCGCCTTTGGTCCCACGTGCTTCTTCAACTGGCTGACATGGAAGACTGGGTGAATGCTTGTGTTCTCTGTCAGGAGGAGCTTGTAGGAGACGTGTCCCACTTTAGCAATGATGCGGAAAGGGCCGTAATACTTGCTCTCGAGCTTGATGTGGGTACACAGTCCGAAGGCATTCAGGCGATAAGGTTGCATTTTGAGGTACACCATATCTCCTACTTCCAAGATTCTCTTTGTGCGCTTCCGGTCAGCATACTTTTTCATGCGAGCTTGAGAAGAAGTGAGGTTGTCTTTTAAGTGCTGGAGAAGTGCTTCTCTGTCAGTGAAAAACTGCTGGGCATCTGCTGTCATGTTGTCAGGTAGAATGTTCTCACATATGTTGGGTGGTGGATATCCATAAGCAGCTTCAAAAGGTGTTTTTTGGAGGGAGTTGTGGCATGCTGTATTGTACCAATACTCTGCCATGGCCAGGTGTTTGGCCCATTTCTTTGGCTGCATTGAGCCGAGACAACAAATGTAGTTTTCTAGGCATTGATTCACACGCTCTGTTTGGCCATCAGATTCAGGGTGGTAAGCAGAACTGTATCGTAGGTTAATGCCCATGCGCTTGAAGATGGCCTGCCACAGCTGACTAGTGAAGATACGATCTCTGTCAGATACAATGGCCAAAGGAGGACCATGGAGTTTGATCACATTATCAATGAATGCTTGGGCAACTGTTTGAACAGTGTATGGGTGAGACAAAGGGATGAAGTGTGCAAATTTGGATAATCTATCTACTACCACTAGGATAACATCATGTCCATTTGATTTAGGCAACCCCTCAATGAAATCCATGCTCAAGTGTGTCCACACCATATCAGGAAGTGGTAGAGGATCCAGATATCCTGGGTAAGGACAATTTTCTCCTTTGTTTTTCTGGCACACTAGGCATGTTGCCACAAAGTTGTCCACTGCTTGTTTCAACCCTAGCCAGTAGAATATCTGTTTGATTCTGTGATAAGTTGCTTTTCTTCCAGAGTGACCCCCAATAGCTGATGAGTGAAGGGCTCTTAGTAACCTTGTTCTTAGTTCCATGTCCTTCCCCACATAAATCTTCCCCTTGTGCCTAATGGTCCCTGAGTGTAAGGTGTTTTGGTTTTCAACATGGGTGGGTGAAAGTAAAAGTCTCTCCAATAGTGCCTGACATGTGTTGTCTTGAGCATAAGATTGTTCAACTGCAGAAATCCATTGGGGTGTAACTACAGAAATAGCCATGAGAGAGTTTCTTCTAGACAGTGCATCAGCAACAATGTTCTCTTTTCCTTTTTTGAACTGCAGAGTGAAATTGAATTCTAGCAGTTTGAGCATGAGCTTGTGCTGGATGCTTGTGGAGATCTTTTGGTCAGTCATGAATTGTAAACTTTGACGATCAGTTTTGATGATGAGGTCATTCCCTAGAAAGTAGTGTCTCCACCTTTTGAGAGCAGCAATGATTGCAAGAGCTTCTTTTTCATAAGTTGAGAGTGCAACATTTTTTGGACATAGGGTGGAGATGTAATAAGCTAGTGGCCTTCCCTTCTGCATCATGACTGCTCCTAGTCCCACTCCAGAAGCATCTGTTTCTAGGGTGAATGGCTCAGAGTAATCAGGAAGTGCTAGCACTGGTGCTTGAATCATATCCTGTTTTAAGTTAGAAAACGCAGTAGTTTGAAGAGCTGTCCAGTAGAAACTGTCTTTCTTCAGAATATCATGCAGTGGTCTAGCAATGGTACCAAAGTCCTTAATAAATCTTCTGTAATATCCACAGAGACCTAAGAATCCTCTGAGTTGCTTAACTGTAGTTGGAACTGGCCAATCAGCAACTGCAGTGATTTTTGCAGGGTCAGTTGATACTCCTTCTCCAGTGATAATATGGCCCAGGTAGTCCACTTGTTTGGAAGCAAACACACATTTAGAATGTTTAACAAAAAGCTGGTGTTCTTTCAGGAGCTGGAGAACAATTTGTATGTGCTCCAAATGTTCAGAAAGGGATTTGCTGAAGATGAGGACGTCATCAAAGAATACCAACACAAACTTCCTTAGATATGGACCAAAAATGCTGTTCATCAGAGCTTGGAAAGTCCCAGGTGCATTAGCTAGTCCAAAGGCATCACCAGGAATTCATAATGACCAAAATATGTTCTGAATGCAGTTTTGGGTATGTCTTGCTCATTCATTCTCACCTGGTGATAGCCAGATCTTAGGTCCAATTTGGTGAAGTAGGTAGCTCCCTGGAGTTCATCCAAAAGATCCTCAATCACAGGTATGGGGAACTTATTTTGATGGTTGCAGCATTAAGTTTCCTGTAGTCAATGCACATTCTCCAAGTGCCATCCTTTTTCATGACCAAAATTTCAGGGGAGGAATAGGGACTTTCACTAGCTCTTATAATCTTATCTCTCAGCATGGAGTCAATTTGTCTCTCTAGTTCATTCCTTTGCATGTGTGGTACTCTATAGGGTCTAGAATTTGGTGCTGCTGCTTGGTCCTTGAGAGGAATCTTATGGTCATGGTCTCTCTTTGGAGGTAATCCCTTTGGTTCCTGAAAAACTTCAGGGAACTGTTGCAGTACTTCCTGAACAGGTGGTGGAATTTCCTGTGGAGCTGGTGCTTTGAGAGAAGTGTCTCTTATGAGATGTAGAACATAACCAGGTGCCCCTAGAGGTAGTAGTTTGTCCACTTCAGTTGCTTCTATGGGGGTTGCATCAGCTAATGTATCACATGCTCTAATTGTTACTGGTGTTTGCTTATCCATCATGACAGAAATCTGTCTTCGGTTGTAATGGAAAGCCACAGGGCTATGTTGTTCCATCCAATCACTTCCTAGAACTATATCATGTCCAGGGAGATCCAGTACTCTGAATTATTGTGTGAATTTAGTATTGCCTGCAGTAAAAGTTGTGGGTGGAACATAGGAGCCAGACCACAGTGTCCCTCCTCCAGCAAAAGTGACTGCTCTTGAAGTGTCTTTCAAGATGGTGCAGTTTGTAGATAGGGCAAATTTGAGGCTGATGAAGGTTGAGTTGCTCCCAGAGTCTACTAAGGCAAACCCCTGTTTTCCTCCAATCTGAACTAACAAAGAGATAGTGTTGACATTGTCAGATTTCATTGCTTGTGCAGAGAGTGTCATACAATGCTCTTCCTGTTGCGGTTGTTCTTCCACCTCATATTCCTTGTCACGCCCAAGATGCGACCCTATCCTCAATTTGGCACGGGGGCCTCGTCAGGGATAGAAGCGCATCTCGTCGTGTCGCAAGAATGGATATCGTTACAAGTACATGTACTGAAAAGATGAGATATATATATATAGAATTGGCTTACACTCGCCACAAGCTACATCAGAGTCACAGCAGTACAGTACATATTCATCAAGAGTAAGAGCAGGGTCCGACTACGGACGAAAACAAACGACAAAAGAAGAACGACGTCCATCCTTGCTATCCCAGGCTGCCGGCCTTGAACCCATCCTAGATCGATGATGAAGAAGAAGAAGAAGCAACTCCAAATGAACAATCAACGCGCTCACGTCAAGTAACCTTTACCTGTACCTGCAACTGGTGTTGTAGTAATCTGTGAGCCACAGGGGACTCAACAATCTCATTTCCAAAGGTATCAAGACTAGCAAAGCTTAATGGGTGAGGCATGGTTAAGTGGTGAGGTTGCAGCAGCGGCTGAGCGTATATTTGGTGGCTAAACTTACGAGTACAAGAAGCAAGGGAGGGAAGATCTAGGCATAGCGTACGTGTCTACTGATGATCAAATGAATGATCCTGAACACCTACCTACGTCAAACATAACCCCACCGTGTCCTCGATCGGAGAAGGAACTCACGAAAGAGACAGTCACAGTTACGCACACAGTTGGCATATTTTAATTAAGTTAACTTCAAGTTATCTAGAACCAGTGTTAAACAAAGCTTCCACGTTGCCACATAACCGCGGGCACGACTTTCCGAAAAGATTTAACCCTGCAGGGGTGCTCCAACTAGTCCATCACAAATTACCACAAGCCGCATAGAAATCCTCAATCACGAAGCTCGCGATCTCGTCGGATTCCCTAGTGGAAAACCTCAACTCTGAGATTACCCAAGGCATCACCGGAATCCCGATGCACAAGATATCTCATCAAAGGTAAAACTAATCCAGCAAGGCCACCCGGTGTGTCGACGAACCCGATAGGAGCCGCGTATCTCGTTCTCAGGACACACCGTCTATGCATAGTGGACGGTAGCCAAACCTCGAGTTGCCCCGAGGTGGCACCACCGACTGCTAGGTGGGTGGACCAACACTCATGCGGAGCACTGGCCCGGGGGGTTGATTAAATTATCCTCGGGGTCCGGAAAGTCCCTATGCAATTTTATTAGGTGATTAGGCAAATGTAGTACCAATGTTGGGCCTTGCCAGACCAGCTTTAATCTAAAACAAATTATCAAGGGGGTCCCCATAACAACCCCGATCGTGTTAGGAGCGCTCAATTATGGAACATAACACCGGTAGCCGGAAACTAAGGGGGCAAAGGTGGAACAAAACACCAGGCTAGAAAGGCCGAGCCTTCCACCTTTTACCCAGTATATAGGTGCATTAAATTGAATAGCATTTAATATGGTGATATATCAAGGAACCCATGTTATCACATGGAAGCAACTGCACCTGCAACTAGCAACGCTAACACAAGGTTAAGCAAGCAGTAGCATAGCCAATCAGTGGTTTGCTAGGTTGAACAGGTTGAAGGTTTTCAAGGCATTGTTGAGAGGCTGATATTTTAACATGTGGTAGGCAACGAGACATAATCGATAGAAGCGATAAAACTAGCATGGCAATGATAGTAATGGTATCTGGGGAAATGGTCATCTTGCCTGAGATCTCGCTTGGAAGAAGAATGCCTCCGTGAAGCAGACGAACCGACGTAGTCGAAGGGGTCCTCACAATCCGGCACGTTGCGGAACTCTATCGAGACGAAGCAACCGGAAACACAAATCAACACACGGAATTCACCACACGATGCACAACACAAACGATGCATGAGCAGCTGAATACATGCAAGTCACGGCATGACAATTCACACAAACAGACACTACACATTAAGTGAAGTTCAATATGCAACGAGTTGCATATTGACGAAACTCCACGTTAATTATTTAGTTCTATCCCGATTAGATACGCGGCAATATTAAATGTGGTTAAACATGGCAAGAGGTGAAGCGTAATTAAACCACCTACCTAGGCATTTTAAATGAGGTCGGAAATGACATATAGCATCTCCGAAACGACCTCACATGTTAATTTACAATTCTGTCCAGATCTGAACTAACACATTTAATTGGTTGTTAAACAGAAAAACAAATAGGTTCACGTGATTCTACGCGTCATTTCAAGCAACCTACACATAAAGAACACCTCCAACGGAGCTACGGATCAAAAGTTACAAGCAACGCAAGATATGATGACATTAATGCAATATGTGTGCAACGGCGGTCACGAGCACTTCAAAACATACAACCAGCAAGAGAAAATGAAACTACACGAGATCCTAAGCAAGTTTCATGTAGGACACGATCAAATCGGAGCTATGGTTCAACAACTACGAGCAAAACAAGATATCACTACAATCTGGCAAAATCAGTCACATAGCATTTTCTACGCCCGACAACTACGAGCTACACAACTCAAATCTACTCAACCAAGGCATGACACGAAAGAGGGTAAGAAGCACTACAACAAACAACTAACAACAACTAGCATGGCAACAAGGAACACTAGGAAAAGAAGACACAAAATGGCATCTCACACACTATTTCAGACTTGGTGAAAATTACACCTCATGAGAGTGCAGTTTTTGATCTGAAACCATATTGACAGTAGCAAAACCTATAGCTACAGGACTCCAAATGGCATGAAAATTCACAGCATGCTAGAGAAACACAAGGGCTACAACTAACTCCATTGGACCAACCTAAAAGAGCTACAGAGCAAAAGATACAAGCAAGACAAGACAGCAACAAAATATAACAGATTCCAGACTTAGAAATATTTCAGCACCTCCAAATCAGCACTATTTCTAGCAACTTGAGAGCAAGCAAACCACACCTAAACATGCATATCTATTGCAACCAAAAATACCAGGGGCTAGACAAAACATCCAAGATCAACTCTCTAGTTGACAACTTAATCAAACGAAGCACGGAATAATTCCTACGAAAATGACAAGAGGACAACATGGAAAAATATCGCGTGAACTAACTTACTCAAAAGCTAAAACTAATTGCACAGAAAAATTCCATGGATTTTTTTCTACCCCGAAAACATATAAAATATGTGGGGTTGCGCAACAAAAATAATGCCACACGAAAATGCGAGATAATAACCTAGACACGGAAAATTAAACTAGCGGCAAATCCCTACATGCAAAAATACAAATGACCGCTCTAAAATGCATGGAAAAATGGTTCCTAAAACATGGGCATTTTATCTAAGGCACCCGAGCAATCCGGACTTGCGCGAAAATTAAATACGTGACGTATCCTATTGGAACAACACGTAAAACTATGCATTCGACACGCTAAACGGTGTCAAACAAATATGCAAGTTGCACCAACATATTCTACGCGCAAAACTACGTGAAATCCATATGCTACATGTCGTGATCGGATTTACGGATTAAAAGTTACGGGCATTATATATTTGCCTAATTCTGGAATTATTAAATCTAAAAACAACCTAAAACATCTAATGGGCCGAACAGTAAGGGCACAATCTAAACGTTCGCGCGGACGAGAAATAAGGGCAAAAGGGGTGCTCACCTTGCAGGCCTTGGCCTGGCTCGAAGGAGAGGCTGGGCCGCGGGGCCTGGTGGGCCGGCCTGGCGCTCGCTGTGCCAGCCGACGGGAGCTGGAGCGCGGCGACTGGGCTGCCGGGCGCTGGAGCGAGGCCCAGGAGCGCTGGAGGCAAGGCCCATCGTCCCTTCATGCTCCTCCCGCACGAGGCCGACATCGCACGGGGGGGTCCGACGGCGTAGGGGATCCCCTGCGAGGCTGGGACGCGGGGAAGGGGCGGATCGGCCTCCCGGTGGCCGGATCTGGCAGAGACGTGGTCGGGGCGACGAGCAGTTGGTCGGAGGCGGGCTGGCGGCGGCGCTGGCGATGTAGGCCACGACGGCGGGGGGCGCGCTCCGGCAGCGGCGGCTGCTGGCCGGTGGCGGGCATGGCTCCCGGTGGCAAGGGGCGAGACTCCAGGGCGAGGCGGGGCTGCAGCCCGGTGGTGGCGCGGCGACGGGGAAGGCGCGGGTGGAGGAGAGCTGCAGGGAGCTCGGGCTCCTCCCGAGGACGGCACGGTGGCTCGGGCCCGGGCGGACCTGCGATGGGCTCCGCGGGCCCTGGCGGCTGAGGCTGTTGGGAGGAGAGAGAGAGGTGGGAGGCTAGGGTTAGGGGCGCGGATTTCGAGGTGGAGAGGGTTTGCTGTCTAAAATGCCTAGGAGGTCTACTTATAGGCAATTTGGGGCTAGGTTTAGCAAAATTTCGTTCCGGATCCAACCGTGCGGTCAGATTTGGACGTTTACGAACGCGGGAACGGTTACGAGGCCGTGTAGAGTAGGTTAACCGGGGAAGAGAGGGAAAACGGGCGACCCGGCAACGAGATTTAAAATACTGAAAAACGTCCGACGATAGACACGAGACGGTGCCGCTAGGGTCGACTGTTCGGGTACCAGACGGACTCCGATTGCGACGAAATTTGACAGGCGTCCTAGCTATACCTAAATACGACCGCATGCCAAGTTTCACCCCGATCAGAGAAATTTTTCAACACACTTTTAAAACAGGGTTTTCTCGATGCCGCGGGCGCGTGCATGTGCGGTCGGGCTCAGAACGGACAACGACACGAACAGACAACTAACAACGGATGCAAGTTTTGAAAACTGGCGGCAACGGAGATGCCGATGCAATGCAGATGATGCGCATGATGCGATGATGATGCGACAAAAGAAAATAGACACACGACGAAAACGGAAAGAAATGGGGAATCTTCTAGAACGTCGGCATCGGGCTGTCACATTCCTCCACCTCCTCATTTTCTTTTGCTTGTTCAGTGGGATCTTCCCCAATCAGTACATTTAAGGTAGGAGCCATTTTGCATTTATGGCCATGGAACCATGCATCCCCACATCTCCAACACTTACCAGGTTCCCTGGCTCTTTGGTTGACAACAGGAGGTTTGGATTCAGTGGGTTTCTCATGTGAGGCAGTGGTAAATTTCTGATAACTAGTGGTAGACTTAGTAGTCCCAGAGTAACTAGTGTAGGATTTCTTCTCAGCAGCTCCCTTTTCCAGGTCTACTGCTAACCAATAAGCCTCTGTCAACCCAGTAGGTCTCAGAGCTCTAACTTGGAACTTGATTTGAGAACGTAGACCATTTACATAGCACCTCACAAACCAGCTTTCATCCATGATAGGGTTATCAGATTGGACCTCTGCCATTAACTCTTCAAATTGGTCAGTGTATTCTGACACAGTAAGGGTGTTCTGCTTGAGGGTGTGAAACTTGTCAGTTAGCTCATATGAGCTGGCTGATGAGAATCTGCGCAAAATCTCCTCACAGAATTGTGCCCAGGTTAACTGCTTTTTTAGAATTCTAGAACGTCTCAACCAAACATCAGCTCTTCCTGTCACATAAAGTTGTGCCAGGTTAACCTTGAATTCACCTGGTGCTCCGGCCATCTGGAAGTATTTCTCACACTGTCTTATCCACCCTACTGGGTTATCTCCATCAAAAAGAGAAAAATCCATGCGTGGACCTTTAGTGATGCTCTTCAGGAATTGTGTGCGCATCTCTTGGTCATAGTGTTTCTGAAAATCATCCCAACTCTGACGAACTCCTGGTGGTTGAAACCCATGGAATCCACGTGCGCGGGCAGTCTTATATGCTGCAGTGGGAGTGGCATTTCCCGAGTGTATTTCCACTTGTTGATTGGCTCCGAACCCTGGTGGAATAGCAGGCCTGGGTACCTGAATGGGTGGTAAGTGGGTTGGGATCTGTGCTGCGGCCAGTCTTGATTTTTCCTGTTCCATCACAAGTCGTCGTCGTATCTCTTAAGACATGGCTTTTTCCACTGTTGATGTTTCTTTCCGTGGTAAATCAGGTGATGATTTGCCCTGTTGTGCTGAACTTGAGGCTTCCGTGGATCGAAGGGATTTGAGAACCTCTGCCATGGTCGACAGCTGCGAGCTGAGGGTGGAAACAGCTTTCTGTACTCCATCGAGAACAGAGACCATCGTGTCTTGCTTGAGGTTTATGCTGTGTACGTCCTTCCGCAGGTCATCAACCTTGCCTCTCAGATCTGCAGTTTCTTCCCGATGCTGCAGGAATTCGCCCTTCATGGCGACTAGATCCGCCACTTCCGACTCCTCCAGGGTGGATTTGGAACACCCCATCGTGATGCAGTGGCTCAGAGAGGAATTTTACGGTCGGAACAACTCTGGTAACCCGATCTGGCACTGAATCCTGCCGCCGCCTGAGAAAATCGCCGCCGAAACAGCACCACCCGTTGCTTGACCTGGGATTTTACTCGAAGAGCAAGGTGCTCTCCAACCAGTCGCGCTCAACAAGCTGCCGTCGAATTAGTCTACCGCCGCCGTGCCCGCCGACTCCGCCACCATCGCCACCAAGTCTGCCGAGAAAAAGGGAGGGAAGGGTGGGAAAATACTACGGTAGCTACGATCTATCTCTTCTCCGAGGAAAGACTGCGCTCATGATACCAATTGTCATGCCCTAGCTAGGAATTTCAGCAAGAACGCGATGAATTTGCTCACAGATCGAAGGAGGAAAGGGGAAAGTAGCCCCGCTAGGGTTTATATTGCTATAAAGTGTACTGTAGAATGAATAAGCATCTTAGCAAATCTCAATACCCATTACAGATGCGAGCATCTGGCTTTATAGCCCACTGGCGACAGACAACGGTAACAGACTGAATTAATACAGTAACGACAAATGAAACGGTACAGTGACGGCGAGCTGCGCGAGCCGTTGGATGCAAGGGATCTCGGCCGTCCGTTAACTGAAGAAGGCGCCAACGCTGGTCTTGAAAGTTCAGTACTGACATGATTGCTAAATTCCTCACCTTTCTTTGCCTGCTTACGTGCAATCAAAATTTTATGTTGGTTTTGATGGTATCTATCGACACAGAGGGTACTTAGGGCCTCAAATGTTAAATTGTGATCCAAATTCTACCGTATTGAACTAGACGTAGTACAAACGGTGTGGGTCTTTGCGTTGGTACCGACGCGTACGAGTACAACCCGTTTACTTGTCCTCCAAGGACTCTCATGTATTGCCCCTCATATATACTCCATCTAGTCGCACCTAAAGACGGCCTGTCGTCTCGTACTTGTAATACTCCTCCTCATAGTGATTGCGTCTTCGTGCGTTCGTGGTTTTCTCCCGCAAGGATTTCCACGTAAAAATCCATGTCTCTCGTATCTCGTTTATCTCGTTTTATCTAACAAGTGGTATCAGAGTCAAGGTTCTACATATATGAGTTTTGAGACGAGAAATTAGGGTTGTGTCTGCGTATGCCGCCGGACGCGACCTAGCGATCGATCCAAAGCCGGATCGATTTAGAAGCCGAGTTCGACTACTGCTGCTGCCGCCGTACGCTGCGTCATAAGCAGAGCCGCTGCAGCCGCAAGAAGCCAAGGCTGCCGCTGTTCCTTGACCTGATCCGTTATTCGCTCGCCAAGAGCGCCTCGCGCCTCGCGCCTCGAGGGCTCGGTTCAATCGCTGCCTCGTCTCATCCATCAAGCGCTACAGTGCCGCTGTTAGAGCATGGTTAATAGTACAGCCAGCTGCTGGCTATATGATGTTGACACGTCATCTATAGCCAAGCCTATAGCCTGCAAGTACAATAGGTAGATGTAAATAAATACTACTTTATTGATACAAGGCCCACCATCCTTTCTCACAAAGTGCCTAGGAGCACGTGTTACAGCCGGCTGTTAGTTTGTAGCCCGCTTCTCTTCTCTCTCCTCTTCTCTCTCTTCCAACTCATCACAAATATATTATTTTAAGTCTTACAGCCCGCCTACGTCATCCTATTGTACTTGCTCTTAACACAAGTTGCTGCTGCTGTCCACGTGAAGATCGAATCGCTACAGGGCCAAGGCTGCAGCTAGTATAAAATACTACTCACGTGGAGGAGCAGGCTGGTTACTAGTTTGACTTTGTCATCCCCAATTGCTACCTCCACTGCCCAATACTACCAGGTGCTATTTTTTCCAATAATTCTTTGATCCGCATATTAATTCTGTCAAGAATTTTTCTACCGGCTTGTACTACTTTGTACACAGATTTATCTACTCATGGCATCCATGAAGTACGATCTTCCGCTGCTGGATCGTGACACAAGGTTTACCCTATGACAAGTCAAGATGCGGGTGTTGTTGGTGCAGGCCGACTATGATGATGCATTGGATAGTTTTGGGAAGAATAGAATTGAGGATTGGACTGCTGAGGAGAAAAGAAGGGATCGTAAGGCTTTGTCACAAATTCAACTCCATTTGCATAATAATATTTTGCAGGAAGTTTTGAGCGAGAAAATTGCCGCCGCTCTATGGTTAAAGCTGGAAGGGATTTGCATGACAAAAGATCTCACCAGCAAGATGCATCTGAAGCAAAAATTATTCATGCACAGGTTACCCGAGGGAGGTAATGTTTTGAATCATATTTCAGAATTTAAAGAGATCATATCCGATCTAGCTGCAATGGAGGTTACGTATGATGAAGATACTGCTTTAATGTTACTTTGTTCACTGCCAAGTTCTTATACCAATTTTCGAGACACCATATTATATAGTCGTGATACTCTCACGCTTAATGAAGTTTATGAAGCTTTGAACCATAAGGAGAAGATGAAATTAATGGTGCCTCGTGATGGTTCGAGTTCATCCCAAGCCGAGGGATTATCCGTTCCTGGCAGGACAAAGGAGAAGAACTCACATAATGGAAACCGTGGCAAAAGTAAGAACGGCCAGAGGGGCCGGTCGCAATTCAGAGACAAGAAGCAGTCTTGCAGGTATTGCAAGAGAGACGGGCATGACATCTCAGAATGTTTCAAGTTGTAGAACAAGGAAAAGAGGAACGACACATATAAATCGAAAGGTAACAAACAAGGTGAAATTTCTGCTAATGTTGCTCCTAATGAAAGTTCCGATGATGCTCTTGTTGTTATTGCTGGATGTGCTGAGACCAATGATGAGTGGGTACTTGACACTGCGTGTACTTTTCATATGTGCCCGCATAGAGATTGGTTTACTACTTTTGATTCTACTACTGCCGCTGGTTCCGTTTTCGGTTTTGATAATTCACCATGCAAGATTGAAGGCATAGGTTCCATTCGAATCAAGATGTTTGATGGCACGATCAGAACTTTGACAGATGTTCGGTATATTCCGAAGATGAAGAGAAATCTTATCTCTGTGAGTGCCCTTGATGCAAAGGGGTACAAGTATTCAGGTGAATATAGCGTTTTGAAGGTCACCAAAGGTTCTCTCATTGTGATGAAAGGTGACTTAAGTTCGACCAATGGTCTTTATTACCTTCGAGGTTCTACCGTTTCAGGTAACGCTACTCCAGCTATTTCAAAGAAATCTGATTGTGATGCTTCTAACCTTTGTCATATGCGTCTTGGACATATGAGTGAACTTGGTTTGGCAGAGTTAAATAAGAGAGGTCTTCTTAAAGGATATCAAACTGGTAAATTAAAATTTTGTGAGCATTGTATCTTCGGCAAGCACAAGAGGGTGAAGTTCAACACTTCGACTCATACAACTGAAGCTTTTAAGGAGTGGAAGATTATGATTGAGAGACAAACTTAAAAGAAGGTAAAAATACTTTGCACTGATAATGGTATGGAATTCTGTTCTAAGCAATTTGGGAATTATTGCAAGTATGAAGGCATTGTCAAACACCACACCGTTCCTTATACTCCTCAACAAAACGGTGTTGCTGAGCGTATGAACAGGACCATTATTTCCAGAGCCCGTTGCATGTTGTCCAATGCAGGTTTGCATAGGCGTTTTTGGGCTGAGGCCGCTTCCACTGCTTGTTATCTCATCAACCGTTCACCATCTATTCCTCTTAATAAGAAAACTCCAATTGAGCTATGGTCTGGTTCACCTGCTGATTATTCACAGTTGAGAGTTTCTGGTTGCACTGCTTATGCTCATGTTGATAATGGAAAGTTGGAGCCTAGGGATGTTAAGTGCATCTTTCTTGGTTATAAATCTGGTGTTAAAGGTTTTAAATTGTGGAATCCTGAAACACAAAGATTGTTATTAGCAGGAACATTATCTTTAATGAATCTGCTATGTTACATGATGTTCCATCTACTAATGTTCCTCTTGAGAGTGAACAACAGTCTACTGTTCAGCAACCTACTGTTCAGGTGGAGCATGTTATTGATTCAGGTGATACTTCTGATAAGGAAAATGTTGATGCACATGATGAACCCGTCTTTGATGATGAACATGTCACTCCAAATCAGCCTATTGTTCCACCCAGTTGGAATCTTGCTCGTGACAGAGTTAGGCGGGGTATTAATGCACCTGAAAGGTTAATTGAGGAGTGCAATATTGTTTCTTTTGCTTTATCTGCTGCAGAAGAAATTGAAGGTAATGTTGAGCCTTCTTCATATTCCGAGGCTATTATTTCTGGTGATAGTAATAAGTGGATGCCTGTTATGCATGATGAGATGGAATCACTTGAAAAGAATGGCACTTGGGATTTAGTAAGATTACCTAGAGAGAAGAAACCTATTCGTTGCAAGTGGGTTTTCAAAATAAAGGAAGGTGTTTCTCCTAATGATGAGGCAAGATATAAAGCAAGGTTGGTTGCTAAAGGTTATAGCCAAATTCCAGGTATTGACTATAACGAAGTCTTTTCTCCTGTTGTGAAGCATAGCTCTATTCGCACTTTACTTAGTATTGTTGCCATGAATGATTTTGAGCTTGAACAATTGGATGTTAAAACTGCATTCTTACATGGAGAATTGGAAGAGGATATTTATATGGAACAACCTGAAGGTTTTGTTATTCCTGGAAAAGAAAAGCTTGTCTGTAAGTTAAAGAAATCTCTTTATGGATTAAAACAATCCCCTCGATAGTGGTACAAGAGATTTGACACCTTTATGCTCTCTCAAGGTTTCAAACGGTCTAATTATGATAGTTGTATTTATTTGAAAACTGTCAATGGTTCAACTATTTATTTGCTCCTTTATGTTGATGATATGTTAATTGCTGCAAAGAGCATGTCAGAGATTGATGAACTAAAGAAGCAATTGAGTAATGAATTTGAGATGAAGGATTTGGGTGCAGCAAAGAAAATACTTGGCATGGAAATATCGAGAGATAGACCGCCTGGAAAATTATATCTCAGTCAGAAGGGATATATTGATAAAGTTCTTCGCCATTTTAATATGCATAATGCCAAGCTAGTAAGTACTCCGTTAGCTGCACACTTCAAATTATCATCAGCCTTATGTCCTGAGTCAGATGCAGATATTGAGTACATGTCTAGAGTTCCCTATTCGAGTGCAGTTGGTTCACTTATGTATGCCATGGTTTGTTCTCGTCCGGATTTATCTTATGCACTGAGTGTTGTTAGTAGATACATGACTAATCCTGGAAAAGAGCATTGGAATGCAGTTCAGTGGATTTTCAGATACTTGCGAGGTACTTCTAATGCTTATTTACAGTTTGGGAAAACTGGAGATGGACTTGTTGGTTTTGTTGATTCTGATTTTGCTGGTGATTTGGATAAGAGAAGATCGCTCACAGGTTATGTTTTCACCATTGGTGGTTGTGTTGTGAGTTGGAGAGCAACTTTGCAGTCTATTGTGGCTTGTTCCACTACTGATGTCGAGTATATGGCTATTTCTGAGGCATGCAAAGAAGCTATCTGGTTGAGAGGTTTGTACACTGAGCTTTGTGGAGATTCATCTTGCCCTACCATATTTTCTGACAGTCAAAGTGCTATATATCTTACAAAGAATCCAATGTATCATGAGAGAACAAAACACATTGATGTCAGGTTTGACTATGTTCGAGATGTTGTTGCTAAAGGTGATTTGAAGGTATGCAAGATAAGTACTCATGATAATCCAGCTGATATGATGACAAAGCCAGTTCCTAACAATAAGTTTGAGCTTTGCTCAGGCTTAGTTGATATTTCTCACTAGTCCTATGGACTTTGACGCACAAGGTGTTTAAGCTGATTTGGATGGAGTTATTCACTTTCTTCGACTACTGGAGGGAATTTGGCTCAAGGTGGAGATTGTTAAATTGTGATCCAAATTCTACCGTATTGAACTAGACGTAGTACAAATGGTGTGGGCCTTTGCGTTGGTACCGACGCGTACGAGTACAACTCGTTTACTTGTCCTCCAAGGACTTTCATGTATTGCCCCTCATATATACTCCATGTAGTCGCACCTAAAGACGGCATGTCGTCTCGTGCTTGTAATACTCCTCCTCATAGTGATTGCGCCTTCGTGCGTCCGTGATTTTCTCCCGCAAGGGTTTTCACGAAAAATCCGTGTCTCTCGTGTCTCGTTGATCTCATTTTATCTAACATGAAATTCTCTTGGTCCTAATTTTGACGAGATCTACGCGCAGAGTACGGCAGAACTCTAAAATTGCCCCCGCCCACCATAGCTACCATTGAACTGCTTTGTTTGGGTTCTGGATAAATATAATCTTAATTCGTACCTGCTCAATGTAGAGTAATACTCTTTCAGCTTGAAAAACGTTCTTAAATATGATGGGACGGAGGGTGTATAAACTAGACATAGCTAACCCGATTTCAAGGAAAGTACATTGCATTTGTCACTAACTATAGCTGCCTGCCTAATTATTTGTTAATGCCTGTCACAGTCTTGTCTTCATCGTCTCTGAAAGAAAGATCTCCATTAGATACAAGAAAAAAGTGACTCGGTTTGGCACTAGTTAATTAGCTACGGATTAGTCCAAGTCGCACTGATCTGGATCTCGATCACATCCAAAGCAATCCATTCTAAATTCTCTACATGGACATATGTATTGATAGAAATTCTTTCTGAGACCAAAAATACATATAAACTTAAGAGAAGGCCGAGCAGTGACAGCCTAACTAATATGCGCGTGGGCGGTCGTATGCATCTTGAGATCCACAGGGTGCTAAAATAGTTAAATCATTATTGGAAAAGAAAACAATACATTCGTCACCTTAGCATTACCATTGACCAGAGCTACCTTTTGACAGCTGAGCCTGCAACGAACCTACGTAAGACCTGAATGAATCACGCCAATCAGGGCAAGAACTAATAGTTAAAAAGATAGGCAAGACCAGCAACCTGACAACCCACATTATTTAATTTATTAACTCCGTCCAGCGCTGCTGTCCGCTAGTGTTATTATGTTAAGTGTAGATAATGACGAAATGTGATAACAAATTATGTTATACACTAGGAAGTTTCCCTTCTGTTAAACAACTAGTTAGCTAGTTTCCCTTTCATTCATATACGATGGAAGCTCCTTCTTCCTCTTTACCGGAATTGATTTGCTCTCCAGAGCTGAATGAGCAAGACATCCATCGAGCCATCTAGGTAGTTCAACTTTGTTTTGTCCCTTTAATCACACCTAGCTAATTAAGTTTCTTGCTTGTTTCTTTGTCTCGAGCTTCTACTGAAATTTCACCTTACAATTAGTATCACAGCAGAAGACAGCAACTACAATGGCGATGGTGCTGGATGCATTTGGATCCTACCTGGGGGACTTGCTCAGGCAGGTAGCAGAAGAAGAGCTGGGAATGTTACTGGGCGTCTCCAGCGGGATAGACAAGATGGGTGAGAAGCTTCGGGACCTCAAAAACTTCCTCGCCGACGCTGATAGGAGGAACATCACCGACGAGACCGTCCAAGAGTGGGTGGGGCAGCTCAAGCGTGCCATGTACGAAGCTACTGACATCCTCGACCTCTGCCAGCTCAAGGCCATGGAGCGTGGATCATCCTCCGTAGATGCAGGGTGTTTCAATCCCCTGCTCTTTTGTATGCGAAACCCCTTCCATGCTCATGAAATCGGCACACGCATCAAGGCACTCAACCAGAGGCTTGACACCATCAAGGAGCGGAGCGCTGCTTTCAACTTCATCAATCTCTGGTCCTACGAGGATCATAGCAGAAAGGTGCATGCCCCTCATCATGGTAATCCTAGCCGTGAGACGTCAGGGGAGCTCGATAGGTCAGGTCTGGTTGGGGAGAAAATCGAAGAAGACACAAGAGCACTGGTGGCCCAAATCTTCCAAACAACCAAGGAGGTCAACAACAACATCATGGTTTTTGCCATTGTAGGCGTTGGCGGGATTGGCAAGACCACCCTTGCACAAAAGGTCTTCAACGATGAGGCCATCCAAAGCGAGTTCAGCAAAAAGATATGGTTGAGCGTCAATCAAAACTTCAGTGAGACTGAGCTGCTGAGAAGAGCCATCATCGAAGCCGGAGGAGACCACCGCCCGACTGGAGATGCAAAGGCCACGCTTCAGCGAACCCTCAAAGACGCCTTGATTGACCACAAGACCTTACTTGTAATGGATGATGTGTGGAACCATGGAACATGGGAGGGTGTGCTCAAAATACCCTTAGTTAATGCTGCTGCTTCAGGCAGCCGAGTCCTCATCACCACTAGAGATGAAGGTGTTGCCCGAGGGATGACAGCCACACGGCCCTACCACCAGATCGACATATTAGCGCCTGACGACGCTTGGTCATTGCTTAAGAAGCAGGTTCGTATGCAATTAAACAGTATTTGTCTTAATCAAGTGAATAATCAATCTCCATCTACTTATTATTAACAGTACAATGTACTCCCTCCGTCAACAAATATTTTAGTGATCTAAACGCTCTTATATTTCTTTACAGAGGGAGTAGTTAATTAAGAAAACACATAGGATGCTTCCAGGTTAATGTGTGCCACTAATTACGTATTATTAAATGGCTTGTAAGTACTTTACCCCTTGGAAGGTGATGTTGTCAATAATTTCTTAGGGCTAATATTAGTTTTGCCCTTTTACAAACGCGGTGATCGCACTAGCGGTCATTGAACTTGGCATGAATGTGCACTTTACTTTGAAACAGTGGTGCACTGGCCGTTTGCTTGGCAAAATATTGCACCAGAGGTCAGCATGAGACCAATTCGGCTCAGATGGTTAGTTGGCTTGTAGACACGAGCATTTTTCGCCTAGAAATCGCAGATGACTAGCGTGACGCCTCCGGGTTTTTTTTTCTCTTCTGCAAAGAACCCCTAGAGTTGTATTATTCACCCATAGGAGTGCAACGATGGAGGACAAGACAGAGGAACGTTCCCCGCATACGGCTCTATTTGTGCTGGGGACCCAACCTGCCCCCAGCGCAGTTGCCTTATGTGACAGGTTGCTCACGCTCCTCACCATCACCACCTCCCTGACCAGCTCCATTGTCCCCAGCCTCTAGGGTGGTGGCATCCTTCCTGATCGCTTCCACCTTCGTCGATGACAGGCATGAGTCCCCAGCCTCTAGGGTGATGGCATCCTTCCTGATCGCTTCCACCTTCGTCGATGACAGGCATAAGTCCCCAGCCTCTAGGGTGGTGGCATCCTTCCTGATCGCTTCCACCTTCGTCGATGACAGGCATGAGTCCCCAGCCTCTAGGGTGGTGGCATCCTTCCTGATCGCTTCCACCTTCATCGATGACAGGCATGAGTCCCCAGCCTCTAGGGTGGTGGCATCCTTCCTGATCGCTTCCACCTTCGTCGATGACAGGCATGAGTCCCCAGCCTCTAGGGTGGTGGCATCCTTCCTGATCGCTTCCACCTTCGTCGATGACAGGCATGAGCTCGAAGGTGTGACACTAAAAGGGCAAGGACACACCGGTGAAAGATCATTAACTGAGTGTTTCTATTGAAATTAAAACAAACCCCCTCCCCCTGGGAGGCCTCACATGATAGCCAGGTGCTATTTTCATGCTAAAAATATCTGCGTCAGCAAGCCAACTATCGGTACCAACGTGCTCTCAGTTTGACCTCGGGTGCTACATTTTGCCACCGATGCATCACAGTTTTTAAGTTCTGGGACTAAAGTGCACATGTGTGCCAAGTTCAAGGCCACTGGTGCAATTACCTCTTTAACTATACTGTAGCACCAATTTGATTTTCAGTATTTTATTTATGCCTACCTACATGACACACTTTCATGACATTGAGATCGAGCTTGACTACTATAATTAGAAAACTGAAAATTAATGAATTTATCAGTTTTACAAATGAAGATATATGGGTTGTATATTCATGTAGTGAGTAAAATATTGAGTCTATTTTTCTCAACCAAGGATGAAGATCTAAATGCTCAGCTTCTGATCCACTACCATATGACATAATAGAAATGATAAGTTATTTTTTTTATTAAAAAACAACAGTTTTGGTGAACCCCTACCAATAGAAGCGAAATGATATGAAGCAAAAGCGGACTAAACTAACTCTTGCAGTATAATTTTGTTAAGAAAATTGTATGCAAATTTTATAATGCAATATTTTTTGTAGTATTATGCATTTTAGGTGACTGAGTGATAAGATAATTTCAGGCGACCGCAAAATAATGAACTATATAATATATATTTATCCTAAATTCAGAGTATATTTTTTTATTGGAGTGACAAGAGAATAATGCAAAAGCATATTTTTGGAAGAAAACAATCCATGTTAAAAAAAATGATTTCTTTCTGAGATAGGATTTTTAGCACCCGGGGGTCTGTACACCCGGTTATCTTAGGCCTTGTTTGGAACCACCCAGATTATATAATTCAGTTTTTATAATCTATTCTGTCTCCAAACAGGACAACTTATGATGTAGATTATAAAAACTAGATGGATAGATTATTAAAAACTCATAATCTATTGTATACCAGCTAAAATCAGATTATGGATTGCTAATGACCCATTACCCTTGTAAAGTTGGAGATAATTACATTCCTACCACCGCCACCCTCCTCTTTGTAAAAAAACCTAGAGGACAGACAGGTCATTATGCAATGTAAAACCTGGATTACAGTTTATATAATCTGTCCTTCAAACATGGTCACCTAGATTATTTTTATAAACCAAATTATATAATCTATCTTCATAATCCAGATTATCATAATCTATTATGGTTCCAAACAGGGCCTTAGCCACCCGTGCAGTACCTTGCATGTTAAGATATGTGCCATGTCGTCGACTGCCGGTTAGATTAGCAGACTACTGGAATAGTAAGCGAGGACGCATGAAAGTATTTGAAACGCAATTGGGTGCTGGGCCTAGCTTAGCACTGTTCATGTGTAGGTGGAATATCTCGCCTGCGCCATCGTCCAGTCATGTCATGACTGACTTGTCGGCCCATGGTTCAAACCTCCGAAATGACCTCCCATCGTTGTAGCACTAGGGATTCTCAAACAAGAAAATTCTTGTACACTAGGACGCGTTCGTCTTCAACCCCTCGAAGGTGTTGGGACTGCTGCTCTGTTAAAGAAGAAATACTTTAACAATACCAGAAATGTCAAATAAGCATCCCCATAGAAAGTATCCTTCAAAAGCAAAAGTTAATATTACTAATACAGAGGCGTTGTTTGTGAACAGTGGCCGTTACTGCTCTTTTATCGTCGCTAGCTAGGAGTACTACTAGAACTGGTGCACTATGCGAAAAGTGATGGCCTAGCTTTACCGCTAATAGAAGAGCCCGTCGCCGGCTCTATAGCAGTGCCATGTCACTTGAAGCATTCACAAATGTACACTCGTACAATAGATTGGTTATAGATTAATTACAGAGTTGAGTATAGCATTAACTAATTGCATGTAGAAAAGGTAGAAAAAGCTAACGATGATTGGATGGGAGAAGAAAACGTCAGCCTAAAGCTATCACTCGGGCTGCATGCAGGCTCTTACTTCTTGCTTACTGTATTGTAGCCGGGCTGTATGTGAAGCGCCCGTTGGCTTCTCTTTTCTCCCTTCTCTTCCTTCCAGCTAAGATTTCAACAAGAGCAAGTACAATAAGGTACAGTCAGCAGGCTGTAAGGGCTAAAATACTATGTTTTTGCTGAGTTGGATGAGAGAGAAGAGGAGAGAGAAGGGAAGCAGACTCTTCGTGAAGAGCCAGCTCTAGCACGTGCTTCTAGATGCTTTGTGAGAATGAAAGATGAACCATATATGATAAAAGTAGTACTCTTTTATAGCTAACTATTATACAAGCTAGCTATAAGATGGGCTATAAGACTGCTTATAGCCAGCAGTTGGTTGTACTATTAACCATGCTCTGACGTGAAATAGCTTACAGCCAGCTGACTAGGACCTATTGTACATGCTCTAACTAGCCTCTGTGGCTGCATGCAGTGCAACTGGCCACATGTCTCGTTGACAAATCTACCTGCCAACCCTATCTGCCCTATACTATAGTTCACCTAAGGCTGATTAGCTAATTTAAGTGGCCTGCATAAGTATGGTGCCACTGCAAATTGGTCTGTTGTTCCACAGGCCAGGGCGTGAATCTCAACAAGTTTGAACAACCAGATAAAAGGGGTCGGACCCCGGGTGTCATCACACCTTTCCGTTTCTTTATATAAAGTAATATGTATGGTACACATGGGAGTCATTGCATGAATTTTTGTTACATAGGAGCAAGACAAGTAAAATACATTTATAACATTTCCTTTTTGACAAGTATTTCCTAGCTGTACTTCGATTTTTTTTTTATAATCAGACCCACCCTGGCAAATAGATGGTTATATCAATTAGTCCTCTCGTCTATTAAGAGGTATATTTGAGTGAGCTTCATGTATACTCCCTTCGTTTCCAAATATTAGTCTTTTTAGAGGTTTTACTAATAGACTACATATGTATGTATATAGACATATTTTAGAGAATACATTCAATCATTTTGCTTCGTATGTAGACCCTTAATGAAATTGTTTAAAAGACTTATATTTAGAAACGGAGGGAGTAGTTAATTAACTCCATCGGTCCGCTGAACTACATGTTTCCAGGTACTCTCGAATGAGATACATGAAGACCACATCAATAAGCTGAAGGATGTCGGATTGAAAATTATACAAAAATGTGGTGGTTTACCACTTGCCATCAAAGTAATGGGAGGACTCTTGCGTAAAAGGGGGGAGCTACGTCATGATTGGGAGCATGTTTTAGATGATTCTAAATGGTCAATAACTAGAATGCCCCAAGAACTCAACTATGCATTATACTTGAGCTATGAAGATATGCCTTCTTATTTGAAGCAGTGCTTTCTATACTACTCTCTTCTCCCTAAAAGTAGAAAGTTTCATGTGGATCAAGTCATTGCCATGTGGATCAGCGAAGGATTTATTCATGGGAACTCGGATGATTTAGAAGAATATGGAAGAAATTACTACAATGAGTTGATATCTAGGAACCTTATAGAGCCAGATAAATCGTATGTTGGTCAATCTTATTGTAGCATGCATGATGTTGTTCGTTCATTTGCTCAGTATATGACTAAAGATGAAGCACTCATAGCTCACAATGGAGACACAATATTCTAACTAAACTTCATTCACAAAAATTTCTTCGGTTGTCTATAGAAACCGATCGACTGCAATCAGGTCACCTCGACTGGAAATCATTACAGAAGCAGAAATCGGTGAGGACATTAATCTCAACTATTCAGATCAAGATGAGGCCCGGTGATTCATTGGTTACCTTTTCTAGTCTAAGGACTCTACATATAGTATCTGCAAATGTGGTTTCATTGGTTGAATCGCTGCATCAATTGAAGCACCTGAGGTATTTGAAGTTAGTAACTGATATATTTGTACTTCCGGTGAACATTGGCAGGATAAAACTATTGCAATTCCTTGACCTTCGGGGATGTGAAAATTTGGCAAATCTTCCTGATAGCGTTGTAAAGCTTGGCCAGCTGAGGTTTCTTGGCCTTGCTGACGTATGTATGATACCTAGAGGGTTCCGTGATCTGACAAGTATGAGAAGACTACTTGGGTTTCGAGCCCACATGGATGGTGATTGGTGTAGTTTGGATGAGTTGGGGCCTCTTTCCCGACTCACAATAATTGAATTAATTCAGTTGGAGAATGTGTCCGTAGCTTTGTTTGCTGCTAATGCTAGGCTTGGTGAGAAAATTCATCTTACCAACCTATCCTTGTCCTGCACCAGCAAGCTGGGAGACGATGGGTTGGTCAAAGAGAAAGAAGGTGTCTCTGCTGAAGAGCAGAAAAGAATCCAGAAGGTGTTTGATGAACTCTGCCCTCCGCCCAGTGTAGAAAATCTTCGTATCCCCGGATATTTTGGCCAGCAACTACCAAGTTGGATGATGTCGAGGTCAAGGATGCCCCTCAACAACTTGAAGTTTCTATCATTTTATGACCTGGCTTGTTGTACCCAACTTCCCAATGGGTTGTGTCAGCTCCCCTGCCTGCAGTTGCTTCAGGTCGACCGCGCTCCATGCATCAGACATGTTGGAACTGGATTCTTGCAGGCAGAGTCAGCTCCATTTCCGAGGTTAACCGAGATGAGCTTAGAAGGAATGGTGGAATGGGAGGAGTGGGAGTGGGAGGAGCATGTAGAAGCCATGCCCCGTTTGGAGAAGCTTTGGCTCATTAATTGCAAACTGAGGCGTGCTCCTCCTGGCCTTGCCTCCAACACACGTGCTTTGAAGGAATTGTTTGTAGAAGACGTTCATCACCTCAACTGCCTTGAGGGCTTTTCTTCTGTTGTTGAGCTTACAGTGTGTGGAAGCCCTGATCTGGAGAGGATAACCAATCTGCCCAGTCTGCAGAAGCTCACAATCACCGATTGCCCAAAGTTGAAGGTGCTAGAGAGTATCCCTGTACTTGAGAGATTAGTCCTGGAGGATTACATCATGGAACAACTCCCAGAATACATGCGAGATATAAAGCTAAGGCATTTGCAGCTGCTCTGCAGGATATGGTTGCTATCTTCTATAGCCGCAGGGCAATCTGGTCTTGAGTGGGACAAGTTCAGCCATGTGGAGCATGTCAAGGCATATACTCCTGATGGTGACAACCAAAGGAAATGGTATGTGTTATACACGAGAGACAACTTCAAGTTGGATTCAAATATTACCAGCTTCACCATATTTTCAGGTACAGAAAATCAAACATATGAGCTTTGTCTTAGTTTGTTTGAGCACTCTGACTCTGCTAGTTTATAAGGTTGTTTGATTTTATCTCCTGCTCTTCATCCATATATACTGCACGGTGACTGAATATATTCCACACATTTTTTTGTTTCACATGACTAGTCGTTTCAGATGACATATAAACATGGATGTTCAGTTGTTCCAGACATACAAGCTAAGTTTTAGCCACAACACTAGTTGTACCTGCGGGTTGTTTTATGGTTACTTTCTGATTTGGTTGCACTTCCTCGTATATGTTGCAAGTATTTATCTTTTTTCACTTGTTTTGCTAGTTTTACCTTCAGTTCAACAAATGTTGAGTGATATGTTAGTTCTTGTCTTGCGAATTAGCGATTATGTAACCAGTTCTGTATTTTTCTTGCCATGCAGATAGATTGTCATCTTTTATGGTGGAGGCAGAAGGATTTGAGTCTGTGTACAAAATGAGAAGAAGTACCTTCAGTCACGTCTGCAGCTTGGTGAGGATCCCAGTTTTTGAATATATGATGCCTTGGGATCACACCTTTGTTGATGGGAGAATGCTATCTTTGCAAGATGGAGTAGCCATTGCTTTGAGGATGCTGAGCTCTGGTGAGTCACCGGTTACTGTAGGATCCTCTCTTGGTGTGAATGAGTCAACTATATTGATGATAACTCGGATATTTGTTGAGGCCTTGTGGGAGCGAGCATACCACCAATTCAGCTATCCTGGCCCTGCTAAAATGGAGAAGATCAAGCGCAAGTTTGGCAAGATCCATGGCCTGCAAAACTGCTGCGGTGTTGTACGTACAACCCACATCACATTTGGATCACAAAACTGTGACCATGAGGAGAATGACGGCTTGGTAATGCAAGCCGTCGTTGATCCAGATATGAGGTTTACAAACATTTGGTTGGGACTGCCTGGTAGAATGAACCAGTCGAGCCTTCTGCATGAATCTGGACTCTTCATGTCCTGTGACAAGGGTGCTTGGCTGAATGGTAGCAAGTTGAATTTATCAGATGGATGGCAAGTTGGAGAATACATAATTGGTGATGCAGGATACCCTCTTCTCCCCTGGCTCCTCACACCTTACCACCTGCAAGACAAGGACTCCTCTGCAGATTTTCCTCCTTATCAAGACGAGTTCAACAGGAGACACTCTGCAGCTACAGACGTCATGTTGGCCGCGCTCGCGAGGTTGAAAGACACTTGGAAGGCCCTAGACAGAGAGATGTGGCGCTCGGCCAGTTCGTGTCGGCTTCCTCAAATTATCTATGCATGCTGCATTTTGCATAACATTGTGATAGACTTGGAGGAAGAGGCCGCAGATATGCATAGCGATCAGGAGAATTACACTGAGCAAGTGCGACAGGTGGCAGAGGAGGATGCTGCCAGGGTGAGGGATATACTGTCCCAGCACTTGATCGAATCTGGAGGTAAATTAACACAACTGCACGCTGACTGCTCCCTCTTAATGTGTTTGCTCGAATGCTTTGTCTATTTACTTGTTTTGTAATTCCCTCCTATTGGCTCCATGTTAATTTCATCTGCCTGATTAGTCCATACAATGGCTGCAGAGGGGAAGCAGGAAATAGTAGCAGTTGCATCCTGTTCAGGAGATAAAAACAAGGAACAAAGAGCATGCTGACGACAGACATCAGATCGTGAAAAGGAGAAAGTGCATGATATAGCTTGCTAGAAAGATCAGATCAGACCGTTGTCTCCATTTAATCAATTAGGTACTGTTCCATTTTCTCTGCTTCGCAGTTCTTGTTCTTTTTTAGTTAAATTCTTTTAATATGGCGCTAATTAATTAATGGCCCTGTGAACCAGTAAATCCCTTGGTGATATGTCAAACTACTTGGAAAGAATCTAAGCCGATTCAGTAGGCCTATGAACAATAAAGTGCTAACCAAAACCCATTGCCTATGAACTGACTGGATCTTATGTAGTAATTATTTCCCTTTCTGTATTGGCTATTTGCTTTGGTGGTTCTTTCATTTGATAGGATGCATGGGTTTGGACAGTTAAGTTAGCAGCTCTACACTATTATATACTCCCTCCGTTCCTAAATACTTCCTCTGTTCCTAAATATAAGTCCTTTTAAAGGTTTTATTAAAAGACTACATACAAATATATATAGACATGTTTTAGAGTATAGATTCACTTATTTTGTTCTGTATGTAGTCTTCTAGTGAAATCTCTAAATAGACTTATATTTAGGAACGAAGGAAGTATAAGTCATTTTAGATGTTTCAATAAAACACTACATACGGATGTATATAGGCTTACTTTAGAGGATAGATTAATTCATTTTGCTCATGTGTAGTCTCCTAGTGAAATCTTTAAACAACAACAACAACAACAAAGCCTTTAGTCCCAAACAAGTTGGGGTAGGCTAGAGGTGAAACCCATAAGAACTCGCGACCAACTCATGGTTCTGGCACATGGATAGCAAGCTTCCACGCACCCCTGTCCATGGCTAGTTCTTTGGTGATGCTCCAATCCTTCAGATCTCTCTTTACGGACTCTTCCCATGTCAAGTTCGGTCTACCCCGGCCTCTTTTGACATTCTCCGCATGTCTTATATTTAGAAACGGAGGGGGTAGTACTACCTGGCAATGGAAAACCTTGATATGCTTAAACTCAGCTCAGCTGCATTGCATAATCGTACAGTATCTCATTCACTTTAAATCTTGATGTGAGCAGCTGGAACCTGGAAGTGGAACTAGCTCGTATCTTCATCCTACCGCCTGCTTACATCAAGTTGCACGAATTCAGTGCAGGCCCTGGCAATGGAGAGATGACAAAAGTGATGCTGCAACATAAATTCAAAGTTGGATTGGCAGTAAGCTTGCATGCGTGGAGATAACAGTTAGTGGTGTAGCTGCATGGAGAGTAAAGACTGTTTGTGATTTCTATCATTTCAGCTGCTTGCTGCAACCTGAAGAATCTGCAAACGTAATGGCAGTGATGTTTACACATGACAGCTGTTTGGGCAATGATTCATTCAGTCGTAGGACATGTCATGGTAATGAATGTTTCGGCTGTCCCTACTGTACTTGGGGAAGAGCAGAGTATGTGCAGAGTGTTCTGTGACAGTCCAAGGTCAACTGATTTGCTGACTGAGAATAGAGCTGCCGCGACAAAGGAAATTGTTGCCGCATCAGCAGTTTCATTTTGGATTTCTAATGACCGCCACAGTATTTGACACGTCCTCCCTCCCACAGCGAGGCTGGCATATTAAGCGTTTTTTCCCTTCATCTTTCTTATTTTTCTTCCTTTTGTTGTCTTTTCTTCATACGCTTCTGATTTTATACTACTCTCTTTTATTTCTTTCTCTTACTTTATGTTTCCCTTAGTTCCTTTCTATTTTTCGTTTCTCTATATGAGTTTTAAATTTTCTTTCTTGTTTATTGTTTCTTCCCTTTTGCTTTTCCTCAACTATCTTTATCTCCTTTTCATCATTTTATTTACTTTAAGAACTTCTTTTTTTCATATCTTCCTTTTGTAGATTCCATGTGTTATAATTCATAATCTTTTGATGCTATTTTACCAATGTATCTCCTAATAGTTAGCTTTGCTGTTTATGCAAAAACATTTCTCGTAATCCTTTTGTTAAAAATAAAATAAACGATATGATAATGTTTAACATCTTTGTTTGTGAAATATTTTTTAAAGGGTTACATGATTTTATTTTCTTAAATGGATAGAAAGTCTTTCATGAGTTGTGGAATGCATTTAAAATTTATTTGTCAAAACAAGCTGCAAAAGTTAGCTGAACTTTCTATTTACATTCATGAACATTTTTATGTCACGATGGAATATGTTCTGGGATAAAAGTTTTCAACATGAAACATTTGTATCCAGTGTTTTTTAAGGTGCATGGACACTTTATTTGGCATACATAAATAGTTTATCTAAATGTACATACGTATTAATTTCATGGACGCCTGCGCACATTTTAACAAAAATGCTTCTCGTGCAAATAACTTTCTTTAACATAGAGTCAAAAAATATATTCTGTAATCTAGAGTATATTTTGTACTTTAAAAGGTTACTAGTAAGCTTGTACGTGCAATGCACGTCTCGATTCAGATAATAAGTACATTCTTTTGCAAAATATTCCTGAAAGGGTTAACTTAGTTATTTAAATTGCATTTTGATCATTTACACAAAAATAATGAAGAGATGGTTTGAACAGTTCGCAAAAAGGGATCTTCAGACACTAAACAAGGTTTCTGAGTCGACCAAAACAAAATCCACAAACTAAGATAACATCATTCATTAGCTACCATAAACATCTCACTTCTCCCCGTTCTCCCATCGGCAACCTTCTTCATCCGGGCTCCCAACTTGTGTCGGTTCGACATCTCCACACGAAGCTTACCTTATACATGTGCATCTCGCCGCCATGAGTGATGGACATGTAATCGCTCTGGACCCCTGGATGGCCATAGCAAGCTCCTCTATTAGAATCGCATAACCGGCCTTGGAGCAAGGGAGGCGTAAACACAGAGAAAAAGAAACATGTCATACTTGTGAGCACACCTTGAGAAGATGTCGCTTCTACCTAGACCTTGTATCTTGACCCTGCAGTGACATGTTCTTGCGGCGGTGGTCCAAGAAAATTCGAATTGTCATAACAAGCTTCTTTGGGATGCCCACAACCACAATTTACAATATAAACGTCAACAAATAACGAAAGAAATTTGAACATATTATCTCATGTAGCATTTTAACGGATCATTATTTTGCAATAGATGTGCACATGCAATGCATGTATCAATTAATTTACAATAAACAAGTGTACATTAAAAATATACCCCCCTCGGTCCTGTAATATAAGAATTTTTTTGCAAGCTAACATAGCTTGGTAAAAACGCCTTATATTATGGGACGGAGCGAGTAATTCTTATGAATATTGCAAGCTAATCCCTTATCTAAATGTGTTGCTCAAGGCCATGAAAACTGCAAACCGAAGGACTAAAAACATTGCCACCAATCGTGCATGTGGAAGCCACACCATGCTTTACAAAACATGAAATAAAAAAGATGAACTTTGCACAAAGCATGAATACAAGTATCCTACACGACATATATGTAGTTTCACATGAGTTCAGCTATGCCAATTGGAGATTTAGAGGTACCAAAAGATTCTATAAGAGTGACAAACTTGTGATCAACATAAAAGGTGAGGCAACAGGAAAACAAACAAGATGATCAAAATTCATAACACGTAGGGACTTTTATCTCATGAAATGGATCGACAATGAAGATAGTATCCCATAATTTTCTGTCATTCGAAGAGGAATTCTAAAAGAGAACAATGCAAATAATATTGGATCCAGGTCATTGCAGATGGTGTTTGAAATCAGCAATATTTACTTTGATATATCAATATTAAGAATAAATACTTCCTAAAAGTACCTCATATAAAAATTAGACATTCTGCTGATATATCAGTTACATCATCTTACACCCAGCTGAAATCTACTGATACATGTTAAATGGTTCAGTAGTTAACATACAATCCTAATATATGTTGTACCAAATAGGAAATGACTCAAATGAGTCCTCTAGCTAAATGCAAAATGTGTATTCAACATTCACATAGCGCAGTGCACGATAGTGTGCAACAAAATCTGAAAGCGTCATACGGTGATGTCTTTGCCAGCTTAACTTTTTTAGAAGTACATCAAAATTTCAAAGAGGTAAAGATTAGAAGATTTAGTACTACTCCCTCCGTTCCTAAATATAAGTCTTTTTAGAGATTTCACTATGAACTACATTCAGATGTATATAGACATACTTTAGAATGTAGATTGACTCATTTTGCTCCGTATGTAGTACGTAGTGGAATCTCTAAAAAGACTTATATTTAGAAACGGAGGGATTATAATGGAAACATAGGCGACTGATATTATAGGCATGTTCTGATCATAAAAGTGATCCTGATTCTAGTAAGCACAACCGGGAAACAAATCACCATATAAGGAGCATCACTGTACATCAACAATGTATGCTTGATGCATAGTTTGCAGGAAGTGAGGAAAAGTATCAAAAAGAGCTAAGAGAGCTAAGAGAGAATCTGGAGCAGATCCAAAAAATAAGAACGGAAAATAGTGCACAATAATACTATTTTGGGGCAAGGAAAACAATCTTGCCAGGAAAACCTGTGTTGTGAGCAGCATCAGGCAATTCATGCTCGTAGCAAAGGTGTAGTGATCCTTAATAGTCCAAAAAAATCGAAGTAGTAAAATGCACTTGGAACATAAGGAATAACCATAAGTACTAATATACCTTAGATGTTTTGTGATCGTATGGCTTACTGTGAGCTCAAAGATAAATATAGGTGTGGATCTTTGTGAATGCCTAAATGCATCAATACGGGCATCTCAACTCATTTATCATTGCTTTGGGCAAAAAATAAAGAAGCCAAAAAAGCATATTTATCCAAATATGTGTAGGAATTTCCAGGAATCTCTTTACATACATAGCTTGCTTTATGGACGAAAGCTTGAATTAGCATGGTGATCCAAGTGCATTGCCACATAATAAATATGACACTAACTCGACCATTCACCATAATTCAGGAATAAGAACATCATTAGAAATTAACATCTATCTTGCAGTAGATTCCTGATATAGAACATGAGAGTTAGCACAAACTCATATCACAACAATCTGGGGACCAAGGATCCAAGGGGCAGTATAGCCATCAAATTGAAACTATAAGATTACCTCTAGAAGAACTCACGCTATTTGCACCAGCAACACAGAGATACAGTAGTATAGTAGCTTCTCTCCACTGCACCAGCAGACCTGTATCCATTGCTAACATAGCGCAGGAAAGCGATAATAAATTTAACAATAGAGGAAAAATACACTGCAAATGAAAATTAGATACCATCAAGCATGCCTGATTGGTAAAGAAATGTTGCAGACCATGCAAATAAATAAAAGTACACTCTTCAAAGCACAGATGAGCTGAACTAATTTCTCACACTGTGAAGAAAGTAACGAGAGATTTCGTAAACTAAGAATTCAAACAGCAAGTAAGAGGAAACTAAACTTACAAATAAACCGTCTTCATTCCTTTACAAAATATGTTCCACTTATCATCAAAGATATTGTACTGAAACTGTACCTGAAAGTTAACAGTAAGACAATGGTCATCGAGGACAGTGCAGAGCGGCGGGGCGGAGTGGATGCAACAGTGGTTCTATACCATACCTTCTCACGTCCAATGTTGCATGAAGCTCCAGCCTGATCATGTTCTTGAAGTCTAATTTTACCCTGAAATATATATGAAATGGTGAGGACTGCACTAACTTTGTCAGTCCCTGCTGCAAGCCTGAAATCAAATTTGCCAACACTCATAGACCATATTAAACAATTACTCTTCTTTCACAAAGGTATTAGAAATAAGGGGCCAAACTATTTCAGAGTTGTAATCATAGAAAAAATTGTTGCCTTGAAGTGTGTTGCCCGTTTGTTTAGAAGCTCCTGGAGCACAAAACAAATATCAATGTACTACTGACCATGAAGCCTGCTGCATCTTGTTGTCTTAAAGCTCCTGCAACCCAAAACAAATTACAAAAAAAAACAATGCACTGTTGTACTGAAGTTACATCCGAGTGTCTCGCTTGTGCCAAGCTCCACCAGGAGATATTCATCCTGCTCTATAAAGCGCCATTGAGCACCCATGTTGAGGGCACCTTAGCCCCTCCGGCTTCGACACTCCCCTCATACTGCATCTGTAATTTTCCTACAGTAGGTAGTATCAATTTACCTAAGACAACACAACCCATAATGAATTTATTCATCTAGCAAAGAAACAAGATTAATGACTCTATCTGCAGTTGTTATTCTCATACCTCAATCAAGTAGTGAGCTACTTGAAGAATTGATGCATGTATATAAACCATGACATAATTTTGTCCCAAAAACAAATTCTAAATTGTTATATTATATGTAAGTTGTCTCTCTATTTTCTCAATCAACAGTCACTTTTTCTTATCCTATTAATGGCATAACATTACAACCATAAACACCTACCATGGCATGAAACATCTGCGTGATAGAGGCCACACAAATAAGAAACATGAGTGTATGCTCAGCAAAATAAGTTGTCACGCTATTGATTCCTTTAGTGAAAATTAACACCAACCTCACGAGCAATAGTCGAGCTGAATAGCGGGTAATAGGGCCATCTAAGATGTGAGCGATAGATGGGATTGAGAACTGTGGCACCGAGGAGCATGGGCTGGACATGTGGAGGAGCCGCGGTCGATGGCATCCGCCCTCAAGTGTCTGAAGCAAGAGCGATGGCAAGGTGAGTCGTTGTATCGGGGTCACGCACAACCAGGGCGTCCACCAATGCTCCGTCGCAGCTACCGATGGTCAGAGTGGTCCAGGGAGCCGGTGCCCGAGGCTCCGTCACTATGTGACTATGTGATTTTGGTTTGCACAACCAAAAATACCAGTAATAGTTGTAGGCTTAAACCAATCCCAATCCACAACTCTCCGTCACAAGAATTTTCAACCGATTCTACACAACATGAGGAACATCCAAACATCCAATTAAAACACATGAACTTGCGCGGACGAAATTGATTCAAGTAATACCGACATGAGCAGAACAATTCCAATCGCATATCCATGGTTCATTGAAATGATGATTCAGTTGTCCAGGCAGAACGACACAACCAGGCCAGCTCGAACAAACACACGAATAAATCCCACAATTTGCAGGGTATGGTTAACAACTCACAAAGAAATTGCCGCAAATCGTAAGGTACCAGCACTCCCATTAGGCGCACGTACAAAATAACTACACCGAGTGGCTCGATTCTAGCATACGCGCAAGTGAAATTTCTGAATTTCCCAAGTAAAAGCAGCACGAGTGAGCAGGCAGCCCTATCGAAGTTCCAAACACAGACAGACTAAGTGTGTATGTACCGAACGAGTAGCATACCAAGAGAAAGGGAAGGAGGGGAACAGAAAAGGAGGTGTTGGTCACCTAGTAAGTGCTTGCTGTCGGCGTCCGCGCCATCCCCGACAGTAGTGCGGCACTGGCGAGCCGTAGAGCCAAAGCTGGATCGGCGAGGCGCCTGCGGGTGCTGGGGAGGCTGGGCTCGGCTTGCCGGTGCGCAGGTGTTGCGTTGGAGTTGGCGTGGTAGCGGCCGTGAGGAAGGTGGCGAGCGTGTGAGTTTGGGCTGGGCTCACCATCTCGCTCGGAACCGGCAAAGAACGCCGCCATGAACTTGGAGTTGAAGCCCCTCCGCGGGACCTCCTCCCGCGTCTCCTAGATCGCCTTCACGCCGTACGCGCAACAAGATCCGCCCCCTGCCGCGCCTCCTCGACCGAATCTGGACGGAGATTTGTCGCCGCCGCGCCGCCTGGCATCTGCAGGGTGGCCAATGAGGGTTGAGCAGCAGGACGGCCAGCGGGGCGAAGTGGCGGGGCGAAGTGGCGGGGGCTCAACGACCGCGCGACCGGCGGGGGCTCAGCGACCGGGCGACCGGCAGGGGTTGAGCGGCGGGGCGGCCGACGGGGGCGGATGCGGGAGCGGCGGTAGCGTGCGGGCCGCGGTGGCGTTGGAGCGGATGCGGGAGCGCCGAGCGCCGAGCGCGGCACGGTTACGTTGGCGGGGAGCGGCGCCGACGTGCGGGCGCGGTGGCGGTTAGCACAAGCGAGAGGCGTGCGGGTGCGGGTGCGGGTGCGGGTTCGGTTGACCGAGGATGTGTGGGATGACGACGCGGGGAATTAGCGCTTCGTTAGCGTTTCATTTTAGTTAAGGCCTCGTTTGGTTAAAGAGGATTGGGAAGGTTTTGAAAGAGAGGGATTTCAGGGGACTGGGTGAATCCTTTTATTTCACTCAATCCTCTTAAATTCCCAGGGCTTTGCTTTCACTAGTCCTCCGAGAAGGGTTTTGAAACACATGGATAGGAAGGGATTGAAGGAGAACGGAGGGGATTAGGCTAAGCAAATCCCTCCTACCAAATGGGCGCCCGATGATCTATGGGGTTTCTGGCCCTTCCGGGGATTTTCCTCTTAAAACCTCCCCAGTCCCCCTTAACCAAACGAGGCCTAAGAGCAAGTCTAGTAGAACCCTCAAACTCTCAAATTCTGGAAAATAACCGTTTTTTTTACAGTTTTCGTCGGCAAAATGACGTAGACTAGAACCCTTAAACCCTTAAACCCGTAAAAAAAATTAAAGGTCGAACCTGTAAACGCCCTCGCAGCCTGTAGAAGTGAGGGTTGGGGGGAGAAACTGTCCCCGACCTGCACTCCACTTCCGGACGAGCGCGGGAGGGAAGTTTCAGCTCCCTCCCTGGATCCGCCGCCGCCGCCGCTCCGGTCCGGCCGCCCCTCCGTCGCCCCGCCCGCCCCTCCGCCGCCCCGCCCCGGCCGCCCTCCGCCGCCGCTTCCCCGCCGCCCCGTCTGCCCCGCCAGCGTCGCCCCGTCTGCCCCGCCCCCGTCCGCATCGCCGCCACTGCCGCAGCGCCTCCCCGCCGCAGCGCCGCCCCACCCCCGCCGCCCCTCCGCAGCCCCGCCCGGCCGACGCCCCGCCGCAACGCCTCCGCCCCGTCCCGGCAGCGCCTCCCCGTCCCCGCAGCGCCTTCGCCCCGGCCCGACAGCGCCGCCCCGTCCCCGCAGCGCCTCCGCCCCGGCCTCCCCTCCGCTGCCGCCGGCCGGCCCTCCCAGCGCCGCCCCGTCCCCGCAGTCCCGGCCGCCCCTCCCAGCGCCGCCCCGTCCCGGCAGTCCCGGACGATTTTGAGGTACTCTGAGGTGCGTTTTCTTGCTTATTGCATTTTTGTTAGAGCGGAAACAACAATGTCAATGGTTCTTTATAATAGTAGAAACAGCACATGCGAGCAAAATTTCATTCATACTGCAAATTAATCCTGCTCTTGCTAGGGCCTTCTTTAAGCTTTTTTATTTGTTTGTCCAGGTTGTTGTTAACAGCGAAATGATTGAGTACTATGACATCTCTGGTTGCTATATCTTGAGGCCTTGGGCGATGGAAATATGGGAGTTGCTGAAAGTAAGTTTTCTCAATATCATCTGGAATCTGAAATCCAAATGACCAAGCTGTACTTTACTGTTTGTTAGTATTTTCGCTTCTACGCAATGAAATATATGCATCCTTTCTTGAGAGTTACCACTTTTTCGGAGACTGATTTTGGGGCCATCTGAAATTTATCTTATGCTTATGCCCATGTTGCTTCTTTTTTATTTGGTAATTAATTCTAAACTTCTGTATATCCAATCAACATTTGATAACACATAATCCGTAATGTCTCTTTTCAGTGTTATACATGTAAGTTCTATTTTTCCACCAGTGTCGTGTTGCTGTCTTGTTTGAATGCCGTTATTGCATATGTTTTCTTCGGCAGCTTATCATATCAATAATTTGCTAAAACATTGTTTTATGTTGTTATTTGCTCAAACATTGTTGCAATGATTTGAATAATTATTGTTTTATTCGGTGCTGTAATCATAACTAGAATGATTATTGTTTTATGTCAAATGTGATTGAATTTGTGATATGTCATATGATGAAATGTGTGATATATGAAATGACTGTTTTAAGGTTTGGGGTTGGGGCAAAGACTAGAACCCTCAAACCCAACCCTTATAACGGAATATTCCGTTATAAGGGTTGGGTTTGAGGGTTCTAGTCTTTGCCCCTGTTTTTCAACCCTTAAAAGTGTCAAAAATGTGCAATTCTCAACCCTTAAAACTGGTTTTTGTTTTAAGGGTTTGAGGGTTCTACTAGAGATGCTCTAACGGGGGTATCTGAAGCGTTGATCGTCTGATTAGACGGTCTAGATTGTAATTTGGATCTGCCTTCTCGTCCTTTTTTAATGGTAGTAGATGGATATATTTGCACCAACGGTAACACAGGAAACCGCTTTGTTCTGCATTAAATTCAGGTTTAAAATAATAATTAAAAGCTATATCTTTCAAACCATGCTTCAGAAGTTGGATCTGTTTTCATTGTTGTAATCATTGCGATGAGATTTTTTAAACTAGATCCTGCATGGTACATTTCGATGAATTTTTTTGTGTGCAATTTATTCTCCGTTATGTGCAATTGTCTAGCAGTTGACGTGCAACTACCTAATACTCTATGTGAAAATTTCCTCCTATTGTGGACATGGAGTTTTCATTGATGACACCTCCACCCCAAACTACTCCTATAAGTGATATATGCAACTTTATCAGCTGCCCAGGTCAATTGCCTAGTAGATGATATGCAACTTTCCCCCTGACCATGGATTTGTATTTTTTTACGTTTGTTGTCTCGGTCAACTATCTAGCAATGGATGTGCAACTTCGAATGTTGTCCTAGCCAACCGCCTAACAATGGTGTGCAACTTTCCCTGTATCCAATGAAAGTGTAGTTTTCCCTGCTAGTACCCCGTCCAAATGGCTCGTCCAAATCGCTCCTGATAGTGACTTATGGGACTTTAGCACTCCGCCTATATGCAACTTTTCACTACCTCATGGATATGTAATTTTCACCATTCAACTATCCTTGCCAGTGAGATGTGCAACTTCATATGCTGCCAACTGCATACTAGACTATGTGCACTTTCGTTCGTCGCCCCCGCCAACTGGAAATGCACATCTATAAGTAGGAAGATGGAGAAGTTGCACATGGAATATTAGGTAGTTGGCTAGAACAATGTATTAAGTTACACATATCGCTGGTAGGGTAGGTGAGACAAGCTCTGCTACCAATGAAAACAACACATCTACGAGTAGGGAGGAGGGTTGCACATCGAATATTACTAGTTGCCTGGAGGAACAGATTAGTTGCACATCACGAAAAATAGGTCGTCACAATTGTTAGCTTACAACCTCCTAGGAAGTTGGATCATGCAACTTCAAAATTGATTTTGAAAAAAAAGTTGCACCATATCCAACATAAGGGAAAATCCTTTAACCTCATCAATTGTCGAATGGTCATCAACGTGGATGAAAAGTTCAAGGCACAATATGCCGCCATCAGGACGCATGGAGGAAAGGCAACCGTTGAAGAGCATATTGAGGGGGAGAAGTCATGGCCGCGAGAAAAGACCAACCCTAAGAAAGAGGACAAGCACGACGCGACGTGTAGTGCCCCAGATGTAAACCTTGCCATTTTTGGAACCTATCTCATGTGGGTCCACCTTGTCATGCTATGAGAGAGCCCATGCTCATTATTTCATGTGATGTCACCTTATTATTTTCTCTTCCTTTGCATGCATGCATTCCTTATCATGCCATGTGTTCTTGTTGTTGCATTGTGTTCTTGTGATTTCATGTGTTGCCTTGTGATGATGTTGCATTGGTGTATAGCTTGTGTGGGGTGATGCTTGTGATAGTATTTGCATAGGTTTCAAACCATCCTCCCTCTCTCTCTAATTTCTACTCTATGTCAAGATGCACTTCTTCCTTTCCCCTTTTAAAAATGCTCATGTGTTAGCTTTGAATTGTGGTGGATGAGAGATGTGAATTGCTGGTCTTGAATGGGTGTTTTAAAGGTGCATAAAAGTTACAAAACAGATCAACTAATGCTGTTTTGTAAAATATTAACTTGCTCCTAAATTCTTGTTCTTATTTTTATTGATTAGGTCTTGATTTTCCATGCCCACGGTTGTGCTTGTGTTATTTTTATCATTTGTATACCTCCTTGGGCATTTCTTTCTTCTCTAACTATTTCTGTAAATAGGAAACCAGAAGGGAAAGGTTTTTTCCCTTATCTGCCGCCCTGGTGGGCTGGCTCCCGCGCAGGCGTGGCCCATCTACCCCCTCCCTCGCGCATGGGAGCCCAGTCCCACGACGCCTCCCTCCTTCTTTCTGACGCCGTTCCCCCGCGCACCTTCTTTCCGTCAGTAGCCGAGAGCCGAGAGGGTTGACGCCGTTGCACAAACGTCGAGGGGCCTCATAAAACCTGGGCGTCCGTGCCTCCCCCCTCCTCCTAGGGTTCCTCTCTATCCCTCCTGCCGCCGCCACCTCTCTTCTCCCCATCTCCATCTCTCTTCTTCTTCTTTTCCTGGTAAGATTTCTGTAGGAATAGCAGAGAGAGAGAGAGAGAGAGAGAGAGAGAGAGAGAGATCATCGCCGCGTCTACCCCGCCGTCTCCATCGAGCAGCGCCGACGACCATGTCCGGGGGCTCGGGGAAGGTACCCGCGCTCCATTCCCGGCGCTAGGAGCCCCGGGGAACGACTGCACCGACGGCCTCGACCTCGTCAACGGCTCGGCCCCGGTGGTCTTGTTGGAAATATGCCCTAGAGGCAATAATAAATTAGTTATTATTATATTTCTTTGTTCATGATAATCGTTTATTATCCATGCTATAATTGTATTGATTGGAAACACAATACTTGTGCGGATACATAGACAAAACACTGTCCCTAGTAAGCCTCTAGTTGACTAGCTCGTTGATCAAAGATGGCCAAGGTTTCCTGGCCATAGGCAAGTGTTGTTACTTGATAACGGGATCACATCATTAGGAGAATCATGTGATGGACTAGACCCAAACTAATAGACGTAGCATGTTGATCGTGTCATTTTGTTGCTACTGTTTTCTCCGTGTCAAGTATTTGTTCCTATGACCGTGAGATCGTATAACTCACTGACACCGGAGGTATGCTTTGTGTGCATCAAACGTCGCAACGTAACTGGGTGACTATAAAGATGCTCTACAGGTATCTCCGAAGGTGTTAGTTGAGTTAGTATGGATCGAGACTGGGATTTGTCACTCCGTGTGACGGAGAGGTATCTCGGGGCCCACTCGGTAATACAACATCACACACAAGCCTTGCAAGCAATGTGACTTAGTGTAAGTTGCGGGATCTTGTATTACGGAACGAGTAAAGAGACTTGCCGGTAAACGAGATTGAAATAGGTATGCGGATACTGACGATCGAATCTCAGGCAAGTAACATACCGAAGGACAAAGGGAATGACATACGAGATTATATGAATCCCTGGCGCTGAGGTTCAAACGATAAGATCTTCGTAGAATATGTGGGATCCAATATGGGCATCCAGGTCCCGCTATTGGATATTGACCGACGAGTCACTTGGGTCATGTCTACATAGTTCTCGAACCCGCAGGGTCTGCACACTTAAGGTTTGATGTTGTTTTATGCGTATTTGAGTTATATGGTTGGTTACCGAATGTTGTTCGGAGTCCCGGATGAGATCACGGACGTCATGAGGGTTTCCAGAATGGTCCGGAAACGAAGATTGATATATAGGATGACCTCATTTGGTTACCAGAAGGTTTTCGTGCATTACCGAAAAAGTTTCGGGCTCATCGGTAATGTACTGGGAGTGCCGGGAGGGGTGCCGGGGACCATCAGGAGGGGTGTCACGCCCCAAGGGGTCTCATGGGCTATGGGAAGAGATAAACCAGCCCCTAGTGGGCTGGAATAAGTTCCCACTAAGGCCCATAAGGTTTGAGAAGGAAAAAACACAAGGTGGAAAGAGTTTCCAAGTGGGAAGGTGGAATCCTACTCCAAGTAGGATTGGAGTAGGACTCCTCCACCTCCAATTTCGGCCAAACCTTTAGGTTTTGAGGCTGCCTCCTCCCCTCCCTCCCTCCTATATATAGTGGGGTTTTAGGGCTGATTTGAGACAACTTTGCCACGGCAGCCCGACCACATACCTCCACGGTTTTTCCTCTAGATCGCGTTTCTGCGGAGCTCGGGCGGAGCTCTGCTGAGATTAGATCACCACCAACCTCCGGAGCGCTGTCACGCTGCCGGATAAATCATCTACCTCTCCGTCTCTCTTGCTGGATCAAGAAGGCCGAGATCATCGTCCAGCTGTACGTGTGCTGAACGCGGAGGTGCCGTCCGTTCGGCACTAGATCGTGGGACTGATCGCGGGACGGTTCGCGGGGCGGATCGAGGAACGTGAGGACGTTCCACTACATCAACCGCGTTCACTAACGCTTCTGCTGTGCGGTCTACAAGGGTATGTAGATCGAACATCCCCTCTCGTAGATGGACATCACCATGATAGGTCTTCGTGCGCGTAGGAAATTTTTTTGTTTCCCATGTGACGTTCCCCAACAGTGGCATCATGAGCTAGGTTCATGCGTAGATGTCTTCTTGAGTAGAACACAAAAGTTTTTGTGGGCGGTGATGTGCGTTTTGCTGCCCTCCTTAGTCTTTTCTTGATTCCGCGGTATTGTTGGATCGAAGCGGCTCGGACCGACATTACTCGTACGCTTACGAGAGACTGGTTTCATCGCTACGAGTAACTCTGTTGCTCAAAGATGACTGGCGGGTGTCAGTTTCTCCAACTTTAGTTGAATCAGAATTGACCGAGGAGGTCCTTGGATGAGGTTAAAATAGCAATTCATATATATCCGTTGTGGTGTTTACGTAAGTAAGATGCGATCCTACTAGATACCCATGGTCACCACGTAAAACATGCAACAACAAAATTAGAGGACATCTAACTTGTTTTTGCAGGGTATGCTTGTGATGTGATATGGACAACGATGTGATGTGATATATTGGATGTATGAGATGATCATGTTGTAATAGTTTATATCGACTTGCACGTCGATGGTACGGCAACCGGCAGGAGCCATAGGGTTGTCTTTAAACTAACGTTTGTGCTTGCAGATGCGTTTACTATATTGCTAGGACGTAGCTTTAGTAGTAATAGCATGAGTAGCACGACAACCCCGATGGCGACACGTTGATGGAGATCATGATGATGGAGATCATGGTGTGACGCCGGTGACAAGAAGATCGTGCCGGTGCTTTGGTGATGGAGATCAAGAAGCGCATGATGATGGCCATATCATGTCACTTATGAATTGCATGTGATGTTAATCCTTTTTGCACCTTATCTTGCTTAGAACGACGGTAGCATTATGAGGTGATCTCTCACTAAAATTTCAAGACGAAATTGTGTTCTCCCCGACTGTGCACCGTTGCGACAGTTCTTTGTTTCGAGACACCACGTGATGGTCGGGTGTGATAGACTCAACGTTCACATACAACGGGTGCAAAACAGTTGCACACGCAGAACACTCGGGTTAAGCTTGACGAGCCTAGCATGTGCAGACATGGCCTCGGAACACATGAGACCGAAAGGTCGAGCATGAATCGTATAGTTGGTATGATTAGCATAGAGATGCTTACCACTGAAACTATTCTCGACTCACGTGATGATCGGACTTGAGATAGTGGATTTGGATCATGTACCACTCAAATGACTAGAGAGACGTACTTTTTGAGTGGGAGTTCTTAAGTAATATGATTAATTGAACTAATTGTCATGAACATAGTCTAATGGTCTTTGCGAATTACGATGTAGCTTGCGCTATAGCTCTACTATTTTTATATGTTCCTAGAGAAAATTTAGTTGAAAGTTGATAGTAGCAAACTTTGCAGAGGATTGTCCTCGTTGCTGCGCAGAAGGCTTATGTCCTTAATGCACCACTCGGTGTGCTGCACCTCGAGCGTCGTCTGTGGATGCTGTGAACATCCGACATACACGTTTCTGATGACTACACGATAGTTTAGTGCAAAATACTTAATGGCTTAGAAGCAAGGCACCGAAGACGTTTTGAAACGTCACATAACATAAGTGATGTTCTAAAGAGATGAAATTGTGATTTCATGCTCGTGCCATTTTTGAGAGGTACGAGACCTCCGACAAGATTCTTTGTCCACAAAGTAAAGGAGAAAAGCTCAATCGTTGAGCGTGTGCTCAGATTGTGTGAGTACGACAATCAATTGAATCAAGTGGGAGTTAATCTTCCAAATGAGATAGTGATGGTTCTCCAAAGTCACTGCCACCAAGCTGTGAGAGCTTCATGATGAACTATAACATATCAAGGATAGATACAATGATCATTGAGCGATTCGCGATGTTTGACACAGCAAAAGTAGAAATCAAGAAGGAGCATCAATAGTTGATGGTTTGTAAAACCACTAAGTTTCAAGAAAGGCAAGGGCTAGAAGGGATACTTCGTGAATCGGCAAAACAGTTGCTGCACTAATGAAGAGACCCAAGATTAAACCCAAACCCGAGACTAAGTGCTTCTGTAATGAGGGGAACAGTCACTGAGGCGGAGCAACTCTAGATACTTGGTAGATAAGAAGGCTGGCAAAAGTCGAAAGAAGTATATTTGATATACATGATGTTGATGTGTACTTTACTAGTACTCCTAGTAGCATGAGGGTATTGGATACCGGTTCGGTTGCTAAGTGATTAGTAACACGAAATGAAAGCTACGGCATAAACGGAGACTAGCTAAAGGCGAGGTGACGATACGTGTTGGAAGTGTTTCCAAGGTTGATATGATCAAACGTCGCACGCTCCCTCTACCATCGGGATTGGTGTTAAACCTAAATAATTGTTATTTGGTGCTTGCGTTAAGCATGAACATGATTGGATCGTGTTTATTGCAATACGATTAATCATTTAAAGAGAATAATGGTTACTCTATTTTCTTGAATAATCACCTTCAATGGTTTATTGAATCTCGATCATAGTGTTACACATGTTCATGATATCGGTGCCAAAAGATACGAGGTAATGATGATAGTACCACTTACTTGTGGCACTGCCGCTTGAGTCATGTTGGTATAAATTGCATGAAGAGGCTCCATGCTGATGGATCTTTATACTCACTTGATTTTGAATCACTAGTGACATGCAAATCATACCACATGAGCAAGGCCTTGTTTTCATTGAGATGAAATAAGACAGTAACTTGTTGGAAGTGATACATTTTAATGTATGCAGTCCAATGGGTGCTGAGGCACGCAATGGATATCATTATATTCTTACTTCAATGACGATTTGAGTAGATACTAGAGTATTTGCTTAATGAATCACAAGTCTGAAATATTGAAAAGTTCAATTCTGTTTCGGAGTAAAGTTCGTCGTAACAAGAGGATAAACTGTCTACGATATGATCATAGAAATGAATATCTGAGTTACGAGTTTTGGTACGCAGTTAAGACAATGTGGAAATTGTTTCGCAGTTCATGCCACCTAGAACATCATAGTGTGATGATGTGTCTGAACGTCATAGCCACACACTATTTGGTATGGTGCATGCTATGATGTCTCTTATCGAATTACCACTATCGTTTATGGGTTAAGCATTAGAGACAACCGCATTCACTTTAAATAGGGCACCACGTATTTCCGTTGAGATGACACAGTATAGACTGAGGTTTAGATAAATCTAAACTGTCGTTTCTTGAAAGTTTGGGGTTTCGACACTTATGTGAAAAAGTTTCAGTCTGATAAGCTCGAACCCAAAGCAGATAAATGCATCTTCATAGGATATACAAAACAGTTGGGTACATCTCCTATCTCAGATCCGAAAGCAAAGTGTTTGTTTCTAGAAACGGATCCTTTCTCGAGGAAAGGTTTCTCTCGAAAGAATTGAGTGGGAGGGTGGTAGAACTTGATGAGGTTATTGAACCATCACTTCGACCAGTGTGTAGCAGGGCGCAGGAAGTTGTTCCTGCGGCGCCTACACCAATTGAAGTGAAAGCTGATGATGGTGATCATCGAGCATCGGATCAAGTTACTACAAGCCTCATAGGTTGACAAGGTCGCGTACTACTACAGAGTGGTACGGTAATCCTGTCTTGGAGGTCATGTTGTTGAGCAACAGTGAACCTACGAGTTATGGAGAAAGCAATGGTGGGCCCAGATTCCGACAAATGGCTGGAAGCCATGAAATCCGAGAGAGGATCCATGTATGAAAACAAAGTGTAGACTTTGGAAGAACTACTTGATGGTCATAGGACTATTGAGTAAAGATGGATCTTTAAAAGGAAGACAGACGATGATAGTGATAAGTCACTATTAAGAAAAGCTCGACTTGTCGCAAAGATGTTTCCGACAAGATCAAACAGTTGACTATGATGAGACTTTCTCACTCGTAGCGATGCTAAAAGTCTGTTAGAATTATGTTAGTAGTTGCTGCATTATTTATGAAATATTGCATGTAGGATGTCAAAACATTGTTTCCTCGACGGTTTCCTTGAGCAAACATTGTATGAGATACAACCATGAGGTTTTGTCGATCCTAAAGATACTAGCAAGTATGCAAGCTCCAGCGATCCTTAAATGGACTGGTGCAAGCATCTCGGAGTTGGAGTATACACTTTGGTGAGATGATCAAGGATTTTGGGTTTGTACAAGGTTTATGAGAAACTTGTATTTCCAAAGAAGTGAGTGGGAGCACTATAGAATTTCTGATAAGTATATGTGGTTGACATATTGTGGATCAGAAGTAATGTAGAATTTCTGTAAAGCATACAAGGTTGTTTGAAAGGAGTTTTCAAAGGAATACCTGGATTGCGCTACTTGAACTTTGAGCATCAAAGATCTATGGAGATAGATCGAAAGCGCTTGATAGAAGTTTCAACAAGATGCATGCCTTGACAAGTTTTTGAAGGAGTTCAAAATAGATCAACAAAGAAGAAGTTCTTGGTTGTGTTGTAAGGTGTGAATTTGAGTAAGACTCAAAACCCGACCCCGGCAGAATAAAGAGAATAGACGAAGGTCGTCTTCTATGCCTTGGCCATAGAATCTGAAGTATGCCATGCTGGGTACCGCACCTGATGTGTGCCTTGACTCAAAGTCTGTTGAGAGGTACAGAGAGTGATCCATGATTGAATCACTAGCAGCGGTCAAAATTTATCCTTAGTAACTGATGGACTAAGGAATTTTTCTCGATTATGGAGGTGGTTAAAGAGTTCGTCGTAAAGGGTTACGTCGATGCAATCTTTGACACTAATCCGAATAACTATGAGTAGTGAAACGGATTCGTATAGTAGAGTAGATATTTGGAGTATTTCCGAATAGCACATAGTAGCAGCATCTATAAGATGACATAAAGATTTGTAAAGAACACACGGATCTCAAAGTTTCAGAACCGTTGACTAAAACCTCTCTCACGAGCAAGACGTGATCAGACCCCATAACTATATGGGTGTTGGATTCGCTGGAATCACATGGTGATGTGAACTAGATTATTGACTCTAGTGCAAGTGGGAGACTGTTGGAAATATGCCCTAGAGGCAATAATAAATTAGTTATTATTATATTTCTTTGTTCATGATAATCGTTTATTATACATGCTATAATTGTATTGATTGGAAACACAATACTTGTGTGGATACATAGAAAAAACACTGTCCCTAGTAAGCCTCTAGTTGACTAGCTCGTTGATCAAAGATGGCCAAGGTTTCCTGGCCATAGGCAAGTGTTGTTACTTGATAACGGGATCACATCATTAGGAGAATCATGTGATGGACTAGACCCAAACTAATAGACGTAGCATGTTGATCGTGTCATTTTGTTGCTACTGTTTTCTCCGTGTCAAGTATTTGTTCCTATGACCGTGAGATCGTATAACTCACTGACACCGGAGGAATGCTTTGTGTGCATCAAACGTCGCAACGTAACTGGGTGACTATAAAGATGCTCTACAGGTATCTCCGAAGGTGTTAGTTGAGTTAGTATGGATCGAGACTGGGATTTGTCACTCCGTGTGACGGAGAGGTATCTCGGGGCCCACTCGGTAATACAACATCACACACAAGCCTTGCAAGCAATGTGACTTAGTGTAAGTTGCGGGATCTTGTATTACGGAACGAGTAAAGAGACTTGCCGGTAAACAAGATTGAAATAGGTATGCGGATACTGACGATCGAATCTCGGGCAAGTAACATGCCGAAGGACAAAGGGAATGACATACGGGATTATATGAATCCCTGGCGCTGAGGTTCAAACAATAAGATCTTCGTAGAATATGTGGGATCCAATATGGGCATCCAGGTCCCGCTATTGGATATCGACCGAGGAGTCACTTGGGTCATGTCTACATAGTTCTCGAACCCGCAGGGTCTGCACACTTAAGGTTCGATGTTGTTTTATGTGTATTTGAGTTATATGGTTGGTTACCGAATGTTGTTCGGAGTCCCGGATGAGATCACGGACGTCACGAGGGTTTCCGGAATGGTCCGGAAACGAAGATTGATATGTAGGATGACCTCATTTGTTTACCGGAAGGTTTTCGTGCATTACCGGAAAAATTTCGGGCTCATCGGTAATGTACTGGGAGTGCCGGGAGGGGTGCCGGGGACCATCAGGAGGGGTGTCACGCCCCAAGGGGTCTCATGGGCTATGGGAAGAGATAAACCAGCCCCTAGTGGGCTGGAATAAGTTCCCACTAAGGCCCATAAGGTTTGAGAAGGAAAAAACACAAGGTGGAAAGAGTTTCCAAGTGGGAAGGTGGAATCCTACTCCAAGTAGGATTGGAGTAGGACTCCTCCACCTCCAATTTCGGCCAAACCTTTAGGTTTTGAGGCTGCCTCCTCCCCTCCCTCCCTCCTATATATAGTGGGGTTTTAGGGCTGATTTGAGACAACTTTGCCACGGCAGCCCGACCACATACCTCCACGGTTTTTCCTCTAGATCGCGTTTCTGCGGAGCTCGGGCGGAGCCCTGCTGAGATTAGATCACCACCAACCTCCGGAGCGCTGTCATGCTGCCGGAGAAATCATCTACCTCTCCGTCTCTCTTGCTGGATCAAGAAGGCCGAGATCATCGTCCAGCTGTACGTGTGCTGAACGCGGAGGTGCCGTCCGTTCGGCACTAGATCGTGGGACTGATCGCGGGACGGTTCGCGGGGCGGATCGAGGGACGTGAGGACGTTCCACTACATCAACCGCGTTCACTAACGCTTCTGCTGTGCGGTCTACAAGGGTATGTAGATCGAACATCCCCTCTCGTAGATGGACATCACCATGATAGGTCTTCATGCGCGTAGGAAATTTTTTGTTTCCCATGCGACATTCCCCAACAGGTCTCTCCGTCCTCTTCTTCAGTTCGACGGGGCAGGAACTACTTCGGCTTCTTCCTCTCCGGCCGGCCTCCTCCTTCAGATCGGCCTCCCCCTTCCTCCCAAGGTGAGACCTAGCACCTCCCCTTCCTTCTTCCCCCCTAGATCGGGCGGATCCGAGGAAACCTGACGCCGTGTTCCCTCTGGTGTAGTTCGGCAGTACAGCAACTGATGTTGGGCAGTGGGTTGTCGATCCCGTGATGTGCAGTAGAGGTAGCTGTTATAGCGGCGGTGGTTGTAGTTCTTTCAGACGCAGCATTAGCAACGGTGTTGCTGTCGAGCAGAGCAAGCCGACCCCCTGTCGCCATGATCTCTGTCAGCAGAGAACCTGCAGGTGCTTCGCTGCTGTGTGATGATGTGTGTGTGGTGCAGTGCATAGCAGGGGATCCCTCCCCACGTAGCCGTCGAGCAGCAGCAGCAGACGGTGCCCTTTGTGCGCAGCAGCAGCAGTGGCTCAACCCAGCGTCCCTGTCGCCGGCGAGCAGGAGTGCACGCGCAGGTGCAGAGTAAATTCAGTTGAGGTGCTAACCTATCTCGGCTTAGCCCTCCCCTCTACCAGACTCCCGATTCGTAGCGTAGTGGTAGCGTTCTGTTGTGCCTGTTGTGAGGTCGTGGGCTCGATACCCCCTCGTCACCCCTTTTTGTTGGTTTATTTCCTCGGCACAGTGGAGAGCGCAACAACATAGTTACGTTGTTAACCTGCCCCTTTCTGTCGAGCGAATAGGCACAACAGGGTGGTGTGCACCCATGTGTAGTACCAGAAGGTCTCGGGTTCGAACCCAGAGACTGCCCCTTTTCTTTTATGTGTTATGTTATTTTTTTCCCTTCCTTTGTTGTATTAGCTTCTTGCAGCCCTGTTCATTATAGCATTGTGGTGTGCTGCACATGAGAGCTTTTATAATTTTTTTTCCTTTCTCAGACCAGCAAGTGAGTGTGGTAGTTTGTTAGTTATGGGAACCCTTGGTGATTTTTTGTGTATGTGCATATTTACTTGGTAGTATTCTTGTGGAGGTTATTCTATACTGGAAGGATTGCAAGCATAGTCTTTTGTTGTGTGTGATGCACTAGAGTTTCATGTGAAAGTGCATCTTATGAGGGTTATGATGTGTGTATGTTTGCCATGTGATGCAAGCTATGTTTAGCATGTGTAGGTATGTGTGTTGATCTAGAGCATGATGTGCTTGTGGGTGATGTGGAGTAGATGTGTGTGTGAGAAGCATTCCACCTTTGCAAGCAAGCTTTGCACCTTCACATGACCATATGTGAGAGGGCATGATGATTTGTATGTGTGGATAGCTTGGTAGAAGTGGTTGTGAAGTTGATGTGCATGACACAAACATGGGGTTCAAACCCCCATGTCACTTTGTCATTGTGCACATGAGTTCAACCATGTAGAAGTTGACATAGTGAAACTACATGAAATGATGCACTTTTCACTAGGCATGATTTGGAGTAGTTTCCTCTTTCTTAATTTTTGGTCACTTGTTCCAAGTAAGTGCTCATATATTATACATGATTTTGGGGTAGAATCTCCCAAGGAATCCAGTGGTGAAGTTAGTTTTACCATTAGGATACTTACTGGAGTTAACATATTCAGTCATGTTGCAAGTTTGCTCTTTGTTTCCATGGAATAGGTGGAGCCCAAGGGCATGAGCTTTTGTGTGGTAGTAGTAGGGATTTTGCTCTACACCATGGTGGTGTCATTTATCACTTGGTGTTACTTGTGTGCAAGTTATGCCTAGACAAAGTGGGCATGTGGCTGAAAATTCCAGCTTAGTGAAATCTGGAATTTCATTAAGTCTGAGAATCTGGAAATATTTTCTTATCCTGTAGAAGAGGTTGTGCTGGTCATTGTGTTGTGATCTAGCCTTAGTTTAGTGCTAGGAAATTGGACCTGATATGTTTGTGAAGCTCCCTGTTAAATTTCATCCCATTTGGTATCCTGTAGGTTATGTTTTGGCTGCTGTCAAAAAGCTTCAGAACAAAGACAGAAAGTCAGGTGCAGGAATTTTCACTAAGTCCCTGAGATCTGATGGTTTTGGGAAAGTTTGCAGCCTTGTATCTTCCTGTGTTTAATTCCTTTTGGTGTGATTCTTGCTTGTGCTTGTAGTATTCTTGGTTGGCTACAGCCACATATATTATTTGTCATATTTGGAGGGCTGTAGCTATGTTGCATGTAGCTCACAAAGTGCTAAGATGCAGATTATGGCAGATCATGTAGTTTTGTCATTTTGATGATTGTGGGTGCTTAGTTGATGTTGTGGTGTTGTTCCTTGCTCGAAACCATTCATGTTGGGTTGTTATATGTCTTGGCAACCTGGGAAAAGCAGATTTGTGCCATTTGAGTGTGTGGTGAGGATTTTGACACGTAGGGCTTCATATCTTGTTTCGTTGATTCCCGTTGATCCGTAGCTCCGATTGTAATGTTCTTTATATGGTTTTGCATCATTTTCACGAGACGCATATGATCATGTCATTCTCATGCATGTAAAAATAGCTTAGGGTACAGTTCTGTCCAGAAACTTGTATTAGCTTCTTTTGCTTGTGCTAGTGATAGAAATAGTGATGCATGCTCATTGTTCATCTCATGCATCATGTGCTTGTTGCATATTGAGGTGCTGTTGTTCATGGGTTGTTATTCTTATGTTGGGTAGCACCGGGATCGGAGAACGAGTACGTGGATTCGGGAGAGTACGTGCAGCACGATCAAGAACCATTCCAAGCTAAGGATATCACAGGCAAGATGATATGACCTTAATTCCATCTCTAGACTTGTTATGCTAGTTTGCGTTTCCATGTCATATTGCTCACGACCTACCACTGAATTAAATTGCCTCTTGATATGCCATGAACCCATACACTGATCCCTACCTAGCAAACTTGATTGGCTAAGTAGGCTTTGCTCAGCTACTAATGTTAGCGTTGCTAGATGCAGGTGCTTTGACTCATGTGATAACATGAGATTGATATAATTATCTTAAATGCTGTTATTTAATTAATGCACCTATATACTTGGTAAAAGACGGAAGGCCTAGCCTTTTGCCGGGTGCTTTGTTCCGTTATTGACGCCTTAGTTACCGGTTACCAGTGTTTGATTCCATAATGATCGCTCCTAACACGTTCGGGGTTGTTATGGGGACCCCCTCGATAAATCGCGTAGTGCTAAGGCTTGTCCGGCAGGACCCAACATTGGTGTTAATTTGCTAATTACTTAATAATTAACTGCATAGGGAATAGCTACCCCGAGGAATTTAATCAACAACCCGGGCCAGTGCTCCTCATGAGTGTTGGTCCAAACTGGGCACTGCTCGGGGCCAACTCAGGGCAACTTGAGTGATTTCTGTCAGGCCATCGTGCGCGTAGCTCATCCGGCGTGTCCTGAGACTGAGATACGCGGCTCTTATCAGGGTCGTCGACACGCCGGGAGGTCCTGCTAGTCTTGTCTTACCTTAGCGATATATCTTGCGTATAGGAATCCTAGTGAAGCTTTGGTTTTCCCTAGAGTTGAGGTTTTCCTCTAAGGAATCCGACGAGATCACGAGATTCGTGATAGAGGATTACTTTGCGGCTTGTGTATGTTTGTGATTGACTAGTTGGAGCACCCCTGCAGGGTTTAATCTTTCGGAAAGCCGTGCCCGTGGTTATGTGGCAACTTGGAATATCTTGTAAACATCCGGTATAAGATAACTTAAACTTAAGCTAATAAAATTGCCAACTGTGTGCGTAACCGTGACTGTCCCCTCGAAGATCTCTCTTCGATCGGGAACACAGAGGGGTTATGAATGACGTAGGTAGGTGTTCAGGATCACATAGTGATCAAGTAGTCACGACCGCTAGTGTAGACCACCTTTTTAAATGCTACGTAAGATAGCCACCAAATCAAGCTTAGGATGCTGCAACCTTAAACACTTCACCTTATCCTACCTAATAACTTGACTAGTTCTGGCACCAAGGTCTTAGATTGCTGAGTCCCCGTGGCCCACGGATTCCTCCAAAATCCCAACAGGTTTAGGTACTCCAGAGACAGATGATCCCGACATTACTCAACTGGCGTGGCAGTACGACGAGGAGACAGAACGCCTTTACGTGAACTATCCAGAAGATTGAGGCGTGGTCGTGATCGTGGGCCTGCAGACAGGGTAGCATAGCATTTCTATGTTTTGTAGTCCGTAGCGGAACTACCTTGGTTGTATGTGTGATGTACTCTGAGATAATTATGAGAAGGCAATTGAATCCCTGATTGTCTATCTTTATTTATAATGTATGTGTTGTGTTACCTGTATGAGAAACGCTTAGATGCGCTTCTTTCCTATTCGGGGCCTCGATCCCCAGATCGGAAAGGACCGCATCTTGGTCGTTACACGACGTCTCTTGCCTTAGAGCAACTCTAGCAGACCCCGCAAAACGCCCGACCCGCAAAAAATTCGGCGAGTATGCGGGTTTGGGCTGTTTTTCCTGCCAGAGGAGATACTGCAAACGCAGCCTGACTCGCAAAACTTTTGCAGTGGCCCGTAAATGCGAGCGCTCGACCGGTATAATTGCGGGTTCGACCGCTGGATGCGGGTCGAAACCCTATCCCTTCGCCGCCGCGAAAAGTTCCCCCACCTCACCGTCGGCGCCTCCAATCCGCCGCGTAGCCGCTCCATTCCACCGCGTGTGATGGACAACTCCGGTAGTCGTAGGAACGTCGACCCCGAGAGGGCTCATTGTGTCAGAGATCCGACGCCGCCAGTAAGCACGCCGCCCGCCGGTACACGCAGTGGGGCCAGCCGCCGCCGCCGTCGCTCCTCCGTTGCGAGATAGAGGAGTACAACCGCGCGCGCGGCCGGCTCTTCTTCGGCAACTCCTTCGAGGCGTCGAGCTCGTGCTCGTGCTCCTCCCTCCCCCCGGTGAAGAGGGAGCTCGAAGAGCTCCCGTCGGTGAAGATGGAGCCGGAGGCCGAGGCGGTGCCGGAGCGACGTGCCGGGGCCGTCGTCGGACCGAAGGATTTCCTCCCTCCGGCGGAGGCGGAAAGCCTTCTGCCCGTGCTGCTGTGCACGAGAGGTAGAAGAGGACCAGCAGCGCCATCGGAGGGAGGAGGAGATCGACACCATGCTCTACGAGCAGGGTGTCGCGTTGGCCCTCGCCTTCGGTCGCAAGGTGGAGGAGTGGCGCCGTGAAGCGACTGCGCAGGAGCGCATCTACATCGAGCTCTCCTCCTCCTCCGATGACGACTGAGTACACTGCGCATCTACTACCGCACGAGCTCGACTCCGGTGCGCTCAATTTTGCGTAGTGCGGTAGGATAGCTAGTAGCTTTGGTGAGCTCCGATGAGCTCCAGTAGGTGTGCTCCCCCTCTAGTATGTTCTGCAGGCTGTGAATGTAGCTTGTATGACCATGTTATATGTAGAATATGGTTTCAATTTCGTCCACGAATGTTTTATTTCAAATTATGCAGTTTGATTATACGGGTTCTGTTCTGCAGCGCAACATTTCGTCCCGCAAAACCCCACTTCGTCGAACTGCAAAACGCGTTTGCAGGTCGCAATTATACAGGGTCTGCTAGAGTTGCTCTTAAAAGCTACTCTGCAAGGCACGATCACCAACAAGAATTCAAGAGAGGAGAAGCGCCGGCAAGACAAGGACGATAAATTAAGGCCTTTATGGAGATCCAAAGGAAGAAGCTCGCGTTGAAGTCAGAGAAGCAAGTGAAGATGCTCGAGATCGAGGCCACCAAAGCCACCACCAGAGCAAGAGAAGTCCGGCTCACTTGCATGATGAAGGGGTCGAGATCTGATGGTGGACTTGAGCACGATCTCTCCAAGGATGCGGTCTTGGTTCGAGAAGATGCATGCCGACGTGCTCAACCTCGATGACGAGTGATCCATGGCCGAGAGCGTCATATTTTTTTGTATGTCCGCAAGTTTGCGGGCATGACCACGATCGAGATGGCATGGTTGAACTATCATCTCATTTTGCGTGCTGGCATGTCTATTGATCACTGGCAAGTGCATCCACGTATTTTTTAAGGTTTTTTTAGGCTGACATATGTATGCTGTCCGCTGGCAAGTCATCATCGTAAACTCTTAGCAGTCATGGCCATTAGCATGATCTATAATCATGGAATTTTTTTATTATAAAATAGGCATTCTATATGGACAGAAAATGAGGCGTTATATTGGATGCACGGTCGATCCATTTGAAAAAAGCAGTAGTGTACGAGCCGACTCAAATGGCTAAAAGGCGATACTAAACGGATAAAAGATAGATAAATCGTGACAGGAATTGGATGTTTTCAGTGTCAGGTGCGAGATCACCGTGCCCAGGGAGATATTCACGGAGCCCATCTCGCTGCTCGTCGTCGCGCCGCCGTCCGACATGCACGCCACTTTGGTCGGCTCCTCTCGAGCGGCGATGGGGCAGATGTCACCTTCGAGGTCGGAGGCGAGACGTTTGCGGCGCACAAGTGCGTGCTCGCCGCTCGGTCGTCGGCACTAGTGGGGACACGACCTATAGTCCCGGCCCGTAAGGGGCTTTAGTCCCGGTTCAACAAACGGGACCAAAGGGGCGGGACTAAAGGCCTAACCTTTAGTCCCGGTCCTGTTCCAAGCCGGGACCAAAGATGCTCTACGTGGGCGCCTCGGAGCGCCCTCAGGGGCAGGCCCTTTAGTCCCGGGTCTTTACACGGACTGGGACTAAAGAGTTTCAGATTTTGTTTATTTTTGGGTTTTAGGGTTTTAGGGTTTAGGTGTTCGGGAGATTAACGTGTTGCCTCGTTTGGTGTTCGGGAATTAGTTTTCATATAATTCTAAAATGAAATAATTATGCATATATATATATAAGATTAACTTATCTTACAAGCGAGCATATATATACAATTATATGGAGATCTGAATTATCGGGACTAGAGCCCATCTATTCGATTACATGGACCAACATCAGTAACGGCCCCTAGCTGCACTAAATCGTCCTTTGTCATCTATAGCTTCCGTCCTCAGAAAGGTCGCAAGCTCCTCTGCAACAGCAATCGCGCGTTGCTCTGGTAGGGACTTCTCCCTCATGGTCGTGTACTATATAAGAAGAGGAGATGAATATGAATATCAATCATGATAACAAAGAATGACGGGTAAAAATAGAGGTGTGAATGTTCATTGCTTACGTCGAATCTGTGATCCTTGTGCTCAGAGGTAAACGTGCGAATGGTCTCGCAAACATAGTATCTGAAAGATGCGTCCCCCGTGGCTGCTGGTCGCACTTTACGAGAATAGAATATATATAACCAAAGTAATAATCTAGCATCATAAATGTATTGAAAATAGAAGTATATCATACTACTACTTACCTGAGACGCTCTAAAGGTCAGCTTCTCAGGCTCGATACCGGGAGTCACGCACTTGAACCGCTTCCAAATCCTGCCCGACAAGGATAATGATTTGCTAAGTTTTTCATTAATTGATATATCAGAAAATCATCGAAAGAGACCGATAGAGCGCAAGAATGATTGAAATTACCCTTGGAGCATGTCCTGCAGGCTTTGGAACTGTTCCAAGGGTCTCGATAATGGGTCGAAGGCATCAACTCTTCCCTTATCAATTTGAATGTCCAACAGAATCCAATGGAAGCTGCACATGTGTGTGTGTATATATATATATATGTGTGTGTGTGTGTGTGTGTGTGTGTGTGTGTGTGTGTGTGTGTGTGTGTGTGTGTCAGTAACTTATCAATTACACTTATAAGTGAATGGACACAACAGAGTAAAGACCCTCACCTGAAGTTGTATGGAAACAGTATGTGGTCACAGAAATTTTGATCTGTTAGAAACCTTAGAAGGTTTTCCTCCGTCTCCTTGGGTTTATCAGTTAGCGTCGCTATATGTATTTTATCTGGGTCAATAAATCCAATATTTAGGATGTTCCCATTTTTACAATCCAGAATCTTCATTCTGCATAATAGAGTACAAGTTATATATAGACAATGAATTGAAATAACAAAACAAGTTATATGTAGACAACGAATTGAAAAACTTACAGACAATAGCAACTCATAAGCGATTTGTCGAGGGCGTCGGCATTGTACATCTGGAAGAGTTCATCAAAGTCGATATGGATTTCTTCGGGAGGCCGTAGTACTCCCGTGGGACACTCACCACGATCATCGTTCTCCCATTCTTTGATTCACTTAAGTACCATGTATGCAAGTAACGCATATTTCTTGGGAGATCATCTTTGCTGACCAAAGGCGCTCCCATGACAAACTGTGGCTTAGGGGCTACCACAGCCTTGGTAACCTGTCGTCTTGGGAAGCCAGAATGTCTTCAACCGGGATACCCCATTCATTCGCCCACTTCTTTGCTAATTCCAAATCTTGCCCCTGCACCAGAGGGGGGACATTCTCGGGTAACACCCTGAGGGGTGGGATCGATTGTTTGGCCTGTTGTCCAAGCTGAGGAACGTCTGATCTTTTTTTGCTTGTAGTTGAACTTGATTTGCTCCCACTTGCACTTGCACGTGATCTGCTCTTTTTCACTTCCTTCTGCAATGTGCGTGTATAGTCATCAGGCTTATGGTGTAAGTCATACTGTGATGGAAGGGTCATGAAGTATTTTGCATATGCTATTTGCTTCTCGGTGTATTCTGGGCGGGGCTCGGGTTCCTTCTTTTTCATCTGCGCATCATGATGTTCCTTTGCTATCCTGGCGTTTTCCTCGGGGGTACGATCATAAGGTCTGATTGGAAGATTAGTATGAGGTACCTTTGGGAGGGGCGACAGTTTGCGCTTTGGGGGGCTCCGTCTCTTAGAAATCATCGGCGGAGCGTTCTTGCTGGCACGCTTCCGCTTAGTATCCGGAGCGGGCGGCGGCGGAGATGGACGACCCAAGTCCGGCGGCGGTGATCGAGATGGACTCGTGTTGTGCTGGCCGATGTCATGTGGAGGGCTTGGAGGTGATGGAGGTGTAGGTGACCTGCGACGACTCGGAGGCGGTGTTGTCCTTGGGGCCGAGCCTGGAAGCTTGATGTAGTTCTTGTCCCATAGGATGACTCCACCCAGTACTTCTCCGGGTGTCCTCTCATCTTCGGGTCTAGCTATGTCGAGCTCCATATCATGAAACCCCGCCATGATTTCATCCACCCCGACTTTACCAAAGCCAGCTGGAATCTCACGGCCATGCCAGCGTGCATCAGGGCCAGAAGGTAAAGCTTGTCCGACGGCCACCTTCATGGATATGTTCTTGAATTTCTGATGGAGTTCACATGATGTTGACTCCTTGATTCCATCCACGGGGTAGCCGGGACCGCCCTCTATCATTCTTCGTGCATCATCGGGCGGGGCCTCAGATTCAGCCACGCTGCTTTTCCGCTTAGATGGGGCGCCGGTAATATCAAATGCAGGATCTTCGTGGCGCGCTACTCCTCTAAGCTCATCAATCTGCTTCTGTTGCTCGTTAATCCTGGCAAGCAACTGGTTGAACTTGTCATTCTCCTCATCCTGCTGCCGCTTCTTTGCTCTCGCTCGGCTTCTGTAAGTGTCTTGGTCTCTGGCAAACCCAAGCCACCACGGGTAAGAAGGACCGAAGCCTCGCGTTCGTCCTCCATGTTTGTCATTGCCGAGGACCAGTGTGAGCAAATCTTTCTCTCTATCTGCAGTAAACTTTCTTTTTTCCCTCCTTAATTTCTTTCACTATCTTTTTCCAATTCTCCCTGGGTATCCTAAGACCGTCACTGCAGATGAGGTCCCCTGTTTCTTCGTTGTACGAACCACCATGCGCAAGGAACCAATTTCTTGCTCTCAATTCCCACTCATCACGGAGTGGTTCAGGTATGATGCCTTTAGCTAGCAGATCTTGCTCTTTCTTATCCCACTTTGGATGGCAGTCTCATAGCCCCCTGGCCCCAGCTTGTGGTGATATTTCTTCTAGTCGGCATTTTTCTTGCTCTTTTCTGATAATGCCCGGGCATCTTCTGACTCCTTGTATTCTTGAAATGCCTTCCAGTGATTCGCCTGCTTGGCTAGATACCCCTCGAATACTGGCACTTTCTTTGTCTTCAGATAGTTTTTCCATAGCTTCTTCTTCCAGCTACGGAACAGTTCGACCATCTTCTTTAGAGTCCACTGCTTGACTTTGGCCCTCAGTTTGTCTGTGGCGTCTTCATTCTTACATTCTGGCAGGTTGAAATGTGACATGAGATCATTCCAAAGATTATCTTTGTACCTTTTGGCGACATAGTCACTATCGGCTGCCCCTTTGCGCTTGTTCCACTCCCGAACGCTGATCGGGACGTGATCCCTAACGAGAACTCCGCATTGCTTCTTGAATGTGTCAGCAGCATTCTTAGGAAGCTTGGGTTCGCCCGTAGGCAATATCACCTCAAAGGTGTAATGCGTCCGTGCATCCAACTTTCTAGTCGGGCCTCGTTTCGTAGCTTTGCTCGATGTGGAGGCCTAAGAGGGAGAAACATTCATCAAATGAATGTATATGTATACAATATAGAGCTATCTCCAATATTTTTCACATATTACAAGTGATTGTCGAACTTCATATGTATACCTCGCCGTACTTTATTATTTCTCCACCGGCTTCTCCATCAGTGGAGCTATCACCTTCTCCGTCATTGGACCTATCTCCTGCCCCATCGGCTTCATCTTCGTGTCGGTCGACCTCCATTCCATATCCGGAGGGGTTTAGATATGACGACGGAGATTCAGCTAGTTCAACGTCGGGGCCGTCTTTGATTATATCTTCGAGAAGTTCTTCCTCTTCGAGGTTCCTGATATGTGGATCCATAGTTCTGCAAAAAACGGACATTTGATTAACTAATAAACTAACAAACTATATAAGAGGGGTTGGAAACTTCGAAGTGTCATTTTATATAGGAGGACCTTTAGTCCCGGGTCTTGGCTAGAACCTAAACTCTAAAATATGTCTAACGGATTCTCTTATCCTTTAAGGATTTAACAAAATGGTGACATTCTAGATGTGTAGAAAATGATCCTATTTTTCCTGATCTCATCTACCCTTCTATATGTCACATTGTCTAGTGTCAAAGGACTTTGTTGAACTTTGTACCAAAAAAGAATTATTCTATCAGGAACTCCGTTCCAAAACAACTTTAGTCCCGGGTCGTGGCTCCACCCGGGACTCCTAGATTTCTGCATAGTATTCAAAGTAGGAGTACTTTTCCAATTTGAGCATTCAATAAGCAAAACCAAATCGTAAAATAAAGTAGTATTCAAATTAGCATGCATTCAATTATAAGCAAAACTACATCATCTCTTTTGTCCGTACATCGTTGAATATTATCACTAATACTCCTCGAATACTATCATACATATAGGATCACTGATACAGCTAGAACCGTAGCGCCCGGCGGGTATCGTCGCGGGCGGTGGACACCCAAAGAGAAGGAACCATCACAGGATCATAGCTCCAGTGAGATCCCCGAAGAACCTGCCACGTATGCTCGAACCTGCCCTCCAACGCAACCATGTAGCGACGGACGTGCTCATCCTCCTCGCTGACACGGTGACGTACCACCTCCGCGGTGTCCAGAAGCCTCGGCTCCGTCACTGGCCCACGCGACCGCCACCAAACAACGATCGGGTCAACAACGGGCTGGCTCCTCACCAACCTACGCCCCCCGGAAGGTAGCACATCCCAATACCAGCCGGGCAGAGCCCAATCCCGGACATGGCCCCTCTGATCAAGCAGGTGTCCTCCGCCAAGTCGACGACGAGGATGCGGGATAGGCATCGTAAAATGAACTAAAAAAATAAACTAGTTCTATTAATTTTCTTGCTAAAAATAAACTATTAACACTTAAGCATATACAATAGCAAAATTAAACTATTAACTTAAGCATATACAATAGCAAAATTAAGCAATAATCTAAGAAACACTAATTAAGCATCTATATACGTAGAAATGTCTTCTTCTTCTTCTTCTTCTTCTTCTTCTTCCTTATTTTCTTCTCCGCTTCTTCTTCAACTTCTCTTCTTCTACTTCTCCTCTTCTTCTATTTTTCCTCTTATTCTCCTCTCCTCCTCTTCTTATTCTCCTTTTTCTTCTTTTCTTCTCCTCCTCTTCTTATTTCCTTTTTCCTAATCTTATTTTCTTATTTTTGTTCATATTTCTTCTTCTTGTAACCCTAACCTAATTCTAAATATTACTAACCCTAATAATCTAGCACAAAGCTAATAACAATAGGAATTAAATGACAAAAAAATCTTTTTCTTTTTCTTCTTTTCTTCCCTTTTTCTTCTTTTCATCTCCTTTTTCTTCCTTTCTTCTCCTTTTTCTTCCTTTCTTCCCTTTTTCTTCTTTTCTTCTCCTTTTTCTTCTTTTCTTCCCTTTTTGTTCTTTTCTTCTCCTTTTTCTTCTTTTCTTCTCCTTTTTTCTTCTTTTCTTCTCCTTTTTCTTCTTTTCTTCTACCGGCCGGAGTGTTGGGGAGGAGGGGGCGGGGGGCTTACCGGCCGGAGGCGTCGACCACGGCGAGGAGGACGGCAGGCAGCGGCGAGGAGGACGACGGCGACGGCAAGGAGGACGGCACGCGGCGGCGAGGAGGACGGCGGGCAGCCTGACGGCGTCGTCGAGTTCGTCGGTGTGCCGCGCCGGGCAGGAGAACGAGGAAGAAGGAGAGAACGAAATGCGATTTGGGTTGGAAATTTTCTAACTCCCGCTTATATAGGTGGATGTTTAGTCCCGGTTCGGGGCTCGAACCGGGACTAAAGACACCCTTTAGTCCCGGGTGGAGCCACGACCCGGGACTAAAGGCCCTTTTTCGGCAGACCAAAAGGCGGGAAGCACGGGCCTTTAGTCCCGGGTCGGGGCTCGAGCCGGGACTAAAGACACCCTTTAGTCCCGGGTCGTGGTTCCACCCGGGACTAAAGCCCCTCCGCTGGTTGCACGATAAGTTTAGTCCCACCTCGCCCAGCGAGGGGGACTAACACTAGTTTATAAACCCCGTCGTAGCATCTCCATCGAGCTCCTCTCTAAAGCAGGCTTATAAACTCACTGTAAATTTGAAAATTGAAACTATATTGAAATTATGGAGAAAATTCAACCTGAATTCAAAGTGAGGTCACTTTGAATTTAGGTTGAATTTTCTCTATAAATTCTCATATAGTTTCAATTTTTTTATATTTTCAAAATTAATTATTTTGACTATCCAAACTATTATCTATTTTGTTATTTTTAATTAAAAACTATGTTTATTAAAAATTCTTTTTGCATATTTGAGAATTTGACAAAACTATGGAAATGAAAAGTGTTTGAAATTGAATAAATAATTCAAAACCATTTTCTATTTTTAAAATTAATTATTTTGACTATCCAAACTATTAACTATTTTGTTATTTTCAATTAAAAACTATGTTTATTAAAATTCTTTTTGCATATTTGAGAATTTGACAAAACTATGAAAATGAAAAGTGTTTGAAATTGAATAAATAATTCAAAACTATTTTATATTTTCAAAATTAATTATTTTGACGATCCAAACTATTAACTGTTTTGTTATTTTCAGTTAAAAAGTATGTTTATTAAAATTCTTTTTGCATATTTGAGAATTTGACAAAACTATGATAATGAAAAGTGTTTGAAATTGAATAAATAATTCAAAACTATTTTCTATTTTCAAAAGTAATTATTTTAACTATCCAAACTATTAACTATTTTGTTATTTTCAATTAAAAACTATGTTTATTAAAATTCTTTTTGCATATTTGAGAATTTGACAAAACTATGATAATGAAAAGTGTTTGAAATTGAATAAATAATTCAAAACTATTTTCTATTTTCAAAAGTAATTATTTTGACTATCCAAACTATTAACTATTTTGTTATTTTCAATTAAAAACTATGTTTATTAAAATTCTTTTTGCATATTTGGGAATTTGACAAAACTATGATAATGAAAAGTGTTTGGAATTGAATAAATAATTCAAAACTATTTTCTATTTTGAAAAGTAATTATTTTGACTATCCAAACTATTAACTATTTTATTATTTTCTATTAAAAACTATGTTTATTAAAATTCTTTTTGCATATTTGAGAATTTGACAAAACTATGATAATGAAAAGTGTTTGAAATTGAATAAATAATTCAAAACTATTTTCTATTTTCAAAAGTAATTATTTTGACTATCCAAACTATTAACTATTTTGTTATTTTCAATTGAAAACTATTTTTTTTTGAGCTAGTTGACCCTGAAATTGAAAAGCACTACAAATGAACTCTGAAAATGTTGAAAGTTCGCATGCTATCATCATTTCACCCACATAGCATGTGTTAAAAAGTTGAGAGGGATACTACAAAAACTGGATGCACTTCGTGTACAAAACGGACAATCTCTCTCGAAGTATCAGGGTTTCGAACGAGAACTCATCTCTTAGAAAGGGATTTCATTTTTTTGAACTTATTTGAACTCCTTACTTTTTGTGTGTTCAAAATGCACCATTCAAAGGCACATCACAAAATTTCAACAATTTCTGACTTAATTTGGTATTTTTCGTCCATTTACTTATTTTTTTGAGCTAGTTCACCCTAAAATTGAAAAGCACTACAAATGAACTCTGAAAATGTTGAAAGTTGGCATGCTATCATCATTTCACCCACATAGCATGTGTTAAAAAGTTGAGAGGGCTACGACAAAAACTGGATGCACTTCGTGTACAAAACGGACAATCTCTCTCGAAGTATTAGCGTTTCGAACGAGAACTCATATCTTACAAAGGTTTATTAAAATTCTTTTTGCATATTTGAGAATTTGACAAAACTATGAAAATGAAAAGTGTTTGAAATTTAGTACATTCCATACATGCATTACATAAAAGGTTTAATACATTATTGCACCAATATTCCTATCTATTATTTCTGTTTTCTTCTGGGTCGTAGCCATGGAGAATCTTCATCATTCAGTAGGATGCTTGGGTCAGTTTTCACTTTGAAGGGCGGAATTTCATGAAACTTATTATAATCTTCTGACATGTCTGTCTTGTCATCTACTCCCACGATGTTTCTTTTCCCTGAAAGAACTATGTGGCGTTTTGGCTCATCGGACGATATCTTCTTTTGCTGAGTTCTTTTTCTCGTTTTTGTAGACATGTCCTTCACATAGAAAACCTGAGCGACATCATTGGCTAGGACAAATGGTTCGTCCATGTACGCAAGATTGTTGAGATCCACTATTGTCATGCCGTACTTTTGGTCTACAACTACCCCGCCTCGTGTCAGCTTCACCCATTTGCACCGAAACAAAGGGATCTTAAAAGTAGGTCCATAGTCAAGTTCCCATATCTCCTCTATGTACTCGTAATATGTTTCCAAACAGTGTCCATTCTCGTTTGTTGCATCAAAGCGGACACCACTATTTTGGTTGGTGCTCTTTTTATCTTGGGCAACCGTGTAAAATGTATTCCCATTTATCTCATACCCTTGTAAAGTACATATAGTCGAAGATGGTGGCCTGGCCAAACAGTACAACTGATCTCCATCGGTGTCGTCATTCATGAGATGTGTCTGCAACCAACTGCCGAAAGTCTTCTCGTGTTCCCCTTTAATCTAAGAGTCAGCCTTCCCTGGGTTTTCGGAGCGTAGAATATTCTTGTGTCTCACGATATACGAAGCCACCACGGTGGAATTGTGTAGAACTGTGTAGTGTGCTTGAGAGAAAGAATGCCCGTCCATACATACTTTTGCTTTCCTTCCTAGTGTGACTTTTCCTGTCAGCCTACCCTCATACCGATATTCAGGAACACCAATCGTCTTAAGTCAGGAAGAAAGTCCACACAAAACTCAATGACCTCCTCTGTTCCATAGACCTTGGAGATGCTTCCTTCTGGCCTAGCACGGTTACGAACATATTTCTTTAAGACTCCCATGAACCTCTCGAAGGGGAACATATTGTGTAGAAACACAGGACCGAGAATTCTAATCTCTTCGACTAGGTGAACTAGGAGGTGTGTCATTATATTGAAGAAGGATGGCGGGAACAACAACTCAAAGCTGACCAGACATTGGACCACATCAATCTGTAACCCTGATAGACTTTCTCGATCGATTACCTTCTGAGAAATTGCATTGAGGAATGCACATACCTTCGCAATTGCCAGGCGAACATTTTCCGGTAGAATTCCCCTCAATGCAACCGGAAGCACTTGCGTCATAAGTACGTGGCAGTTATGAGACTTTAGGTTTTGGAATTTTTTGTCTTTCATATTTATGATTCCCTTTATATTCGACGAGAAGCCAGTCGGGACCTTGATACTGAAAAGGACTTCAAAGAAGATTTCCTTCTCTTCCTTAGTAAGAGCGTAGCTAGCACGCCCTTGAAATTTCCCTGGATGCATGCCATCTCTTCCTTTATGACGTTCCTGGTCCTCCCGTGCTTCTGGTGTATCTTTTGACTTCCCATACAAGCCCAGGAAGCCTAGAATATTCACGCAGAGATTCTTCGTCAGGTGCATCACGTCGATTGCCGAGCGGACCTCATGGACTTCCCAGTAGGGTAGCTCCCAAAATATAGATTTCTTCTTCCACATGGGTACGCGCTTATCAGGGCCGTTAGGAACAGGTTGGCTGCCAGGACCCTTTCCAAAGATTACTTTTAAATCTTTGACCATTTCAAATACTTCAGCACCAGTACGGATGACAGGCTTCCCCCGGGGTTCTGCCTTGCCATTGAAATGCTTGCCTTTTTTCTTTAAGGGATGCTTGGGCGGAAGAAAACGACGATTGTACGGATACACATTCTTCCTACATTTGTCCAGATATATACTTTCTGTCTGATCCAAACAGTGCGTGCATGCATTGTATCCCTTGTTTGACTGTCCTGAAATGTTACTAAGAGCAGGCCAATCATTGATGGTTACGAAAAGCAACGCTCGAAGGTCAAATTCCTCTTGTTTGTGCTCGTCCCACACACGTACACCTGGTTCGGCCCACAGCTGTAAAAGTTCATCAACTAATGACCTTAGGTACACATCAATATCGTTGCCGGGTTGCTTTGGACCTTGGATAAGCACTGGCATCATAATGAACTTCCGCTTCATGCACAACCAAGGAGGAAGGTTGTAGATACATAGAGTAACGGGCCAGGTGTTGTGACTGCAAATCTGCTCCCCAAAAGGATTCATGCCATCTGTACTCAGACCTAATCATAAGTTCCTTGCGTCAGCTGCAAATCTCGGGAACTCTCTCTTGATTTTTCTCCACTGCCGACCATCAGCGGTGTGCCTCAACTTATCGTCTTTCATACGATCTTCCATGTGCCATCGCAACAACTTCGCATGATCTTTATTTCTGAACAGACGTTTCAACTGTGGTATTATAGGAGCATACCACATCACCTTGGCAGGAACCCTCTTCCCGGGTGGCTCGCCCTCAATATCACCAGGGTCATCTTTTCCGATCTTATACCGCAATGCAGTGCATACAGGGCATTTATCCATATTCTCGTACTTCTCACCGCGGTAGAGGATGCAGTCATTAGGGCATGCATGTATCTTCTGCACGTATAATCCTAGAGGGCAGACAAGCTTCTTTGCTTCGTACATGCTGGCGGGCAATTCATTCTTTCTTGAAAGCATCTTCTTCATCAGTACCGGCAACTTTTCGAATGACGAGTCAGTCACACCGGTCTCTGCCTTCCACTTCAGTAATTCCAGTGTGCTACCCAGCTTCTTATGGCCATCTTCACAAGTTGGGTACAACAATTTGTTGTGGTCCTGTAACATCTGCTCGAACTACAACCTCTCCTTTTCTGTGTCGCAACCTCGCCGTGCATCAGAAATGACCCGGCCAAGATCATCAGCGGGCTCATCTGGTTCCCGTTCTTCATCCTGATCTTCTTCTTCATTGTCTTCCATTGCGGTATCAGCATACTCAGGGAACATAGATCGGTAGTTGTCATAATCGTTCTCTTCTTCTTCATCGTCGTCTTCCATCATAACCCCTCTTTCTCCGTGCTTGGTCCAAACATTATAGCCCGACATAAAACCGGACCGAAGTAGGTGGCTCTGAATGACTCTTGAGGAAGTGTAATCCTTCTCATTCCGACATTCAACACATGGACAAAACATAAAGCCACCACCATGCTTGTTCGCATCGGCTGCATCTCGAAAAGAATGCACGCCTTCTCTGTAAGCGGTTGTGCGTCGATCACCGTACATCCATGGATGGTTCATCTGCGTTATACGACAATATATCAAATACAATCACGATCCTAAAAATTAGTACCGCACGGTCTAAACGAGGAAATATAGTTGCTAACCTTTTAGAATAAGTAGAAATAAAGAGGAAGAGGTTTAAGCGTGGCTCAGGCATCTCATATCGTAGTTGTGTTCGGTGAACTGAAGCGTCATCGCTCTAACACACATTTCAACAAACACCTCTAGTGCATAAAAAAAATGGAGAGCTAGCACACACCCACACTCTTTCATCCAAGAAAAATGCAAGGAAGAGGGGAGAGGGGGGCTGTGCTATATATAGGCAGAGGACTTTAGTCCCGATTTGTGATGACTAAAGATGGCGCACATGCGGGCTGCACACCGCGTAGCCCTTTAGTCCCGGTTTGGGACACAAACCGGGACTAAAGGCTCCTTACGGGCCGGGACCAAAGCCTCGTGGGAGGCATTGCGATTTGGGGCGACGTGGCCGGGCCTTTAGTCCTGGCCCAGAGGCAGGCCGGGACTAAAGGGTCCAGGCCAAAGGCCCGTTTTCCACTAGTGCGGTGTTCATGACGGAGTTATTTGGACCACTGAAGGAGAACACAGATGCTTCTGTACGCATCGCTGACATGGAAGCTAAAGTGTTCAAGGCCATGCTCCACTTCATCTACACCGACTCTCAGCTGCCCATGGACGATGAGCAGGAGGTGGTGGTGATGGCTCAGCATGTGCTTGTTGCCATTGACACGTATAACCTCGAGAGGCTGAAGCTGGTCTGCGTCGAGAAGCTCTGCAATCACATGGACGCAAGCACCGCAGCGACTACGCTGGCGTTGGCTGAGCAACATTCCTGCTGCGGGCTCAAGGACTTGTGCTTCAAGTTCCTTGCGTCCCCTGGCAATATGCTGAAGGCCGTTGTGGCCAACGATGGCTTCGAGCATGTGAGGAGCAGCTGCCCGTCTGTCCTCAAGGAGCTCGTTGCCAAACTTTCACCTTGATTATTTGAGACATGCACCGCCTTCTTTGGCTTGGTTATCCTGCAATTTGAAGTTGTACTGACTTAATGATGTATCAGCAATTTATCTATTAGTAGGACTTCTATTTGAGCTGCTTTTTTCCATGCTACAGATTATCAGTGGCGAAAATTATCGATGCTATGCAAATTAAGGTCGAACTTATTATATATGTATTCTGAAAATTCTAAACCTGCCACCCAATTTTTACTGTGGTGCCCGGCCCCTGATTTTCTGTTAAACCCCATAGCAAAACTGGCTGTAGGTGTAGCATTGCTCTACACTGCATATGGTCTGCGCCAGCGTGCGTGACCATGATTTTGGATTCTAAATGGCAGGGCCGGTCCTAAGCCCGGGGTAAAACGAAAATCCGGGGGGGCTTTATACATTATACCTTTAATTTTTCTTATAACTTCCTAGATTCCAAGTCATTGATGATAATACCATTATCATTAGAGAAAAATACGCATTGCCTTGTGTTTGGCTACAAGCTCAGGGCAATTTATCGGTCACTTGATGTGTACTTCCTTCGTCCTGGTGTATAAGTCATCTTATAAAAATTAAATAATTTTAAAATACTTAGACATGATGCATTAATTTTTATCTCACTTTTTTGTTTTTTAAATTAAATAAAGGAATCAATAAAAAAAACGTGGTGTGTATGTTTTTAATGACTTGAAATTAGCCAGTACTACATTCGATTCGTTTTACTCTGCGTCTAAGTTTTTTTTTGTTCTTATTCGTAATGGTCTGCGCGATGCTAATACTTTCCAGCATTGTTTCCAATTACACCCCTCCTCTTCTACCTAGGCTGCAGTGCCCTTCATTAATCTCACATGTTTCCAACAACAATGCATGCGAAATAGGGAATGCGCGTGCATGCAGTGGCTGAGAGGTTTGCATGCCAGGCATGCACCAACTTCTGCCAATCATAGTGCATGCGTTCCCGCATGCACAACGGGGTAAAACGGTCCAATTCATTTGCTTGAGGCAAAATGGACAAATATAACCTCTTTGCTAAATAAATTCACAGACTAAACCTAGTTTAAAAAAAATTCAATCGAGCTGACCCTTTTGTATGGCGTCCGACGCGTAGGCGCCACAATATACTGTGTAACACCTAAATCGTCGGCGTCACACAAAAGGGACACGCTGGCGCTGTAGGGCCCACCCCGACCGTGTGACGCCTAAGCCTCAGACGTTGCACATGCTGCAGTGTGACGCCGAACGCTTAGGCGCCACACATGCACTTATCCGACGAGACGACGCGCACGGGCGCCACCACGAGGAGCTCGTAGTTGAACGGCTCGAGCGTGCTATCCTTTTTATACTCGTCCTCTGACGTGGATTGGCTATAATCTAATCTAATCTCTCTTGGTTTTGTTTTCTGCGCCGGTTCCCGTGACATTTGGTTCGATGCAATGGCTTGGGGTGGAGCGTCGGGCTGGGCATCAGGTTCTGTGGCTGTGTGAGGCGTGGTTTGGTGAGGCAACAACACAGACTTGGCACGGGGGCAACAGCGAGATCTCCACGGTCTCCTCCGGGAGCATCAGCTCCAGCTTCATGGCCTCGACGAAGTACACGGCGAACTGTGCGGCGCCGTCGACGGCGACGGGGTGGGCGGTGCCTTCAAGGGAAAAAATAGCGTGCTATTTGAAATAGCGCAGCCTTCAAAAAACGCTATGAACGAAATAGCGTGCTAATAGCACGCTATTTTGCAAAATAGCGTGTCACAAAACATTGTTCAGATTTCAGCATATAGCAACACAAATGACAGATTTCAGCACAGGCGGCAAGAGGAGAGGAGGCTGCGAGCGGAGGAGGCAGCAAGAGGCGGTCGGCCGTGGCTGGAGGAGACGGGCAAAGCACCGGTGGCCGTTGCTGCCGCCGTCGCTCGGTAGGTTTGGTTAGGGATTTAGGGTTTGCTCGGTAAGTCTGGTCGCCGCTGGTTAGGGTTACTGGGTCGGAAAGCCCAAAAGAATAGTGGGCTGATGAAAAATTCATCTGAAAAAATAGCGCCGTGGCAAAAAAATAGCGCCGATACGCGCTATAGCGCGAAATTATCGTATTTAGCGTGAATAGCGCCATAGCGAGTGAAATATGCATAGCGTAGCGTTTAGTTTTCAAATACGCTATTAGCGCGCTATAGCGGCGTTTTAGCGCGCTATTTTTTTCCTTGGGTGCCTTGCTTCCACTCGACGTCCGCAGGCCCGGTGCGCGCCGTGACGGGGACGGAGCACTGCGACCAACACTTGTTCCGCCGCGCCTCGGGGCTCCACCAGCCGCCCTGGCAGTTGAATGCGCCGAGCTCGCCGGAGAACCTGTTGACGTTCCAGATCTTGAGCATGGTCTGGCCGTCATGGAGCGGGTCGAGGAAGAGGTAGTCGCGGGTGGGGAGCGCGTGGTGCTCGCAGCGGAGGATGGTGCCGTACGAGAGCGCGAGGTAGCGGAGGAGCGCGAAGTCGTGGTGCCGTCCGGGATGAAGCAGCCGACAACGAGCCCAGGGTGCGCGGAGAAGCCGCCAGTCTCGAGGCCCACTCCCCCACGCGCCAGATCGACCCCGACCCCGACCCGCGCCAGAGCAGAGGTCCCCGTGCGTAGCACGCGCCCAGCGGGAGGGGGGAAGCCGGCCTCGCCGGAGGCGCGCGATGGGGCTGGAGGCCGGCGAACCCAGCTCCTTCCTCAGGTGTGACCTCCCCATGCTCCCTCCCCCCGGAGGCGGAGCGGGTCCGTCGGTCGCCGTGGGTGTTCAGCAGCAGGGACGACGCCGTCTGGATTCGGCCGCGGGCTGCACAATGCATAAGTGCATGTGTGGCGCCTAAGTGCTCGGCGTCACACTGCAGCATGTGCAACGCCCGAAGCTTAGGCGTCACACGGTCGGGATGGGCCCTGCAGCGCCAGCATGGCCTTTTTGTGTGGCGCCGACGACTTAGGCGTCACACAGTGTAGTGTGGCGCCTACGCGTCGGGCGCCACATAAAAGGGTCAGCTCGGTGATTTTTTTTAAACTAGGTTCAGTCTGTGAATTTATTCAGCAATGAAGTTATATTTGTCCATTTTGCCTTTGCTTCACTAGCTTCCCTTGGTATCCGGAATCGGAGTTATGTGCAAAGTAAAAAGAATCAGAGGGAGTACGACATGCAGTGGTCAATTCATTGCATGCATTAATATTAATCAACAAATTAGCATTAATTTCTCTCGTTTTCTTTCCGTCTTGATCACGATGCACAACCTAAGATGACTTATACACCGGGATAGAAGAAGTACCTAAAAACTCAAGCCAAATGAAAGACTCGGTTTATATCTCTATACGCCACACTCGGTGTAGATAGCTCTCTTGGCATATCGCGAGAAATGCACTCGACGTATCTACCTACCACATGATCCCACATTTGATGGCTCCATGAGGACGGTGGGTTGTATATGCCTATGACTGAACAAACAACTTACATAGTACTCCATCCGTTTCATAATACAAGAATATTTTTAACACTATTTTTCTCTCGTAAGATGAGTGTCTGACAAAAGACACTTGGCTTACTTTTGGATATTAAACATGGTGCAACCAGTTATCACCTCTCTCTCTCCCCCTCCCCTCCTCTTGCCCTCCCCACTCTCTCTCTATCTATCTACTGCCGCCTACCCAAGCTAGCCGTCGCACCGCCAGTCCACAACTTCAAAGTCACCCATCCAGTCTCCCCAACCTTGATGCCGCATCACCATCGATACCTCTATAACCTCGACGTCGGCCGCTCCACCACCACCTCGATAGCAACGACAACCATACCAAAGTTGAGCTCTTCCATTTATTTTTCCCTATTATTTTAGCACTATTTTTGTATGTATGAAAAATTCATAGATAAATGATGATTAAGTTATTTTTTTTGGATTGTATATGGGTTTTGGTACATATGGATGATATAGGTTAGTATGGAGGCTAGCCAGCTCGATGATTAGGCTGATCTAGCCAGATATATAGGCTCCAATTTTGGGTTTTATTTGATTGATGACAAATTATGAATATGGGGTGTTTTAAATTGATTAATCAAATTCATCATGTTTTTATAGGCGGGGGGGTTCCCATGCATGAGAATTCGAGTACAGATGTTGCATGTTGCATTCAAGTACGCAAACATATGAGTTGGCTATTCATATTATCTTTGTAGATTGCAATTTCATGATATTTTGTGTTTGTGGCAAGAACGATAAAGACCCAATAGAGTTATCAAAAGTGAGCCCACGGATGAAGAAAAAAATGATAACGATGGACTGTAGGCGACATCACCTTTCGACTAGAACCACAAGTTTGTAAAGCCATCTTAAAGCTGATATATGCCACACTTTTATATTATATTTTCTTCGTCTGGAAATACTTGTCGGAGGAATTAAGGTATCTAAACGTATTTTAGTTCTAGATACATTTATTTTATCCATTTCTTTGATAAGTATTTTCGGACGAAGGAAGTATATGTATCACCCATGTCTGGGATCAACACATTGTTGTAACATCGGAAGTTTCCATATGCCAATTTTACTTTGAAAAATCATTAGGCTGGACTATTATGGCTATAGAAGTTGCATATGATCACGGATTGTGATCTACGAAGCACCGATGCGGCGATACGGGTACGGCGACACGGGATATGACAATTTCTAGAAACAACAATACGGCAATACAACAAGCATATATAAATAACGATAAAAATGGTATAAACTAACATAATCAAATGTATGAGATGAGATCAAAATACCGTCTCACTGATTGCCTAGTTGCTTCCATACCTTCTTGTTTCTCATTTTAAAAATCTCACTATCATCAAGGAGGTAATACGGTCATAGACTGACCCAACCCAATTTCGACTGTAATACCTATTAACATGACAACATAAAATCAACAAACCTTTTAAAGTTAAAAACATGAGATGTCAAATAACAAACATATATAAAGAGCAACCTTGGATTACACGAGTGAGTCAAATAATGAAAGGGGTACTACTCTTCTTCCACGTTTTAGAAGTTTTTTTCTTAATAACGATATAGAGAGTACAATCTTCATTGAGCTCCTTATTCTCATAACGATAAATATATAAAGACTCTTACATATGAACATGATGATAATTAAAATCAACAAGTAATACACATCAATCATGCTCAAATAATGATGAAGAATGCTAAAAGATACCATAATTTATAGTTGTATCTTCTTCCCTAACAATAAGAGGCAGTAGCAACATCGACAAGTAATTTTACGTCACTAAAATCAACAAGCAGCAAGCCAACAACATCAACAAGCAATTTTATCCAACAAGCAGCATCCTTAGCAAGCACTTTTATTCAATTAAAACATCAGTAGAGTACACGTCCATTATCTATATGAACAGATCAACGATACATCAATGCATGAGTAATACTCAACGGCAATACTTTAAGAATACCCGTATCGACATTTTTTTTAAATTAACAAAGATGATACTTCGGGAATACCCGTTCAAAGCTGTATCTAATGTATCGGAGTATCGACGAAGTATCGAACATCGATATACATATTTCTAAATATCGATGCTTCGTAGATTGTGATGATCCAAAAATCAAAAGCAATCACCTCGACGAGGCGAAGGGTTCGCATGTTGATTTTTCTTCTTCTTCAGCTGAGACAATATTTTAAGGACGCAACCATGCAAGCCAAAAAATGATGTCAAACAGCGCACTGTATGTAGTCCCCAAGCAAGCTGCGATCATACAACTGAAGTCCTGATCACCTTGTGTTTCCTGTAATTGAGCAGTATACAGATCACAAAGGTCGTCCCTCGCACGACTAATCCGGCCGGCCCAAGGACGTACGGCACCAACGGATCGTGTCCTTGCTGTCTCTCCTCCGACCTCTTCGTGCGTGCAGGCTACGGACCCGTGCGCACGCGACACCGGAGCCGGGACCGGCGCCAGCGATACGCCGGGGTGACGTCTCGTTCGGGGGTGGGTGTGGTCGGGCCGGCGTGTGCAGGAGACGGCCTATCTTCCATCCCGCGTGCCTTCTTTTTCTGGCGACGAGCCTCGTTCAGCGACGCCCGTGCACGCCTTCTTATCTTCGTATCCACCTCTACTGGCAACGATGGTTCGCCGCGACCGGACGTGAGAACAACCCGGCCGGGGCGACGGGAGGGGGTTGTTCACCCGGCAGGTGACGGCCAGGGCCGGTCCTGAGTTTTCAGGGCCCGAGGCGAAACTATATTCTGGGGCCCTTCGGGTGTTTAGTATAAATGTCTAACTAGTAACCATAATATATAAATATAATTTTATTAAATAAAACAACTAAGTATATCTCAGTGTGCATATTCCATAACGTACCTTTAAAAATTTCTCCTAACATTTTTGGATGCAAAATCACTAATGATAGTATCAATATCAATTTCATCAAGCATTTTCTTCTCAATGCATAAAGTAGCCAAGCCATTTAACCTCTCTTGCGACATTGTAGATCTCAAGTAGTTCTTCAATAATTTCAACTTTGAAAAACTTCTTTCAGCTGATGCCACAGTCACAGGCATAGTAAAAAGAATCCGATATGCAATAGAAATATTGGGGTAACAATCTGCTTCTCGAACAAACTCGAAAATCTCCATAGCAGACATTGCTCTATCGGGCAAAGTTGACTGCATAACAGTTAACTCAGAAATCAGATCATATAAATCAACATCAGATGAACCACTTGAGGAGAATGAACTTGCAAATTTAGTGCAACTCTCTTTGAGTTCACAATGATCCAATGACTTCAAGGTTGTTGAACTCATTAAAAATCCAAAAATATTTTTGAATGATTCAAGTTCTTCAAATCTGATTTTTAGCGAAGTCGCCGCTTTATCAACCATGACCAAAAAATAATTGACTTTAAAGTCCTTCTCAGCTTCGAACATTGCTTCATCATTGTCATCTTCATCAAATTGTTTCTTCGTAGAAACACGACGCTTTATCGGAAATAATGGCTCGACACCCATTTCAGCTGCAATTTCTTTGGCAGTTATCACACTAAAATCAAACCCTTCCTCTCTATAAGTGTCGAAATAAGTCCTCATACCATCTATGTGCGTTAAGGCGGCCTCAATGCACATGGATGGTGATTGCAACTTCCTGCTCACTGTATCTACAGCAAATAGAATTTCATGCCAAATGACCATGCCAAGTATGAACTCATAGCTGCCAAGCACATCAAACAAATTTTTTGCATCACTCCTATCCTTGGGTTCGGTACCACTATCTTCACCTAACTCAAGTAGGGCAGATCTTATGTTAGGAGCTTGAAATCTAATTGCTTTAACACTTTTGATCCGACTCTCCCAGCGAGTATTTCTCAAAGATTTCACAGTTAAATCTTTCACATGGCTAACAAAAACTTTCCATCTTTTAGTAGAACCACTAAATAGTACATATATACGTTGCACAATTCCGAAGAAAGAAACAGCCTTACCGCAAGATTTAGCCATATCACAAAGAGTGAGATTGAGGCTGTGGCAAGCACATGGCATATACAAAGCTCTTGGATTTACCCCAAGCAACCGATTTTGCACCCCCTTGTATTTTCCTTTCATGTTGGATCCATTGTCATAACCTTGTCCCCTAATGTTGTCAATATTAAGATCGAATGACTTCATAGAATCAACCAATACATTGAAAATTCCCAAACCAGATGTGTCATCCACTACCAAGAAACCAAGAAAGTACTCCATAATTTGTATTTTTCTATCAGACATATGAACACATCGAACCAATAAACTCATTTGTTCTTGATGACTCACATATGGGGTACAATCTAGGATAACAGTGAAATATTTGGCCACTTTGACAATCTTGATGATAGAATTTCTAATGTCAACAACCATAAGAGAAATCAACTCATTCTGAATTTTATGGCTAAGATAATGGTAATGAATATCTTTATTTTGAATACGCCTAAGATGATCTTGCATTATCAAATCAAATTCTGCAACCATCTCCACACAAGCTAAGAAATTGCCATTGGAATCATCATAAAGTTGCTCGCTGGATCCTCTAAACGCCAAATTACGCTTACCAAGAAATTTCACAATGGCAACTATTCTTAATAAAACTTGCCTTATGCGTTCCTTCTCCTTTGTGATTTGCAGTTGTATCTCTTTGTCAATTGTTTCATGCTTGCTTAGTCTGATTCTCAGTTATTCCAAGAGTTCATGTTGGTAATGTGGTCGACACTAGCTTCATGTTCTTTCAGTCTTTCACTAATATGCCGCCAATCACAAAAACCATCATGCCCCAATGCACTCTTGCATTTATCGAAATTGAAAATTTTACAACAAAAACAAAACACTTTATTTGCTTGTTTTGAAAAAACTAACCATCTCCTGTCACGCACCTCTCCATTGCTCATTTTTCTTGAGTAATGGTTGTATGAAAAATGTCGTGAAGTTTCATCCAAAGGATATTTAGTACTTTCCTCTTCCCTTTTAGGCCCCTTTTCCACTAATATATCCCTCGCTTTGTTATCAAGACTACCCCAATTGATTGGATCATAAATATCCACAGTAATAACCGGTTCCTCATCAACACTAGCAGATTCTGCCGCTGATGAATTAAATATAGGATCATGATCACTTATATTGGTATCATCCATGTCGATGTCAACATCGTCTTCTGTAGGAGTATGGCCATCATCTTCCCGATTGACATTATTTTGGTCATCCGCAAGAACTATCGCCAACTCCTCTGGATTTCTTGAAGTGCTCGTCTTGCTCTTATAATATCTAAAAATGGATCCACTCAATGCCTCTTTCTCCTCATCTTGTTACTGCTTTTTTTTTCTTTTAAAACTTCCGGATGGATACTTTCTACCCGAACCCGACATGACCTTGCTGAAATTGAAAGGAACAATTAGCTTTTACAATTAGCATAAATCTAATTAAAATATTAGACTGCAGATTTCTTGATTTGCAGACCTGCACCTACTTATATTTCTGATTTGGAAGATGCAAATATTAGATGCGATTTCTAAACTAAGAAATCAATACGGACAATATAACTATATAAGATTTCTCAACCTACAGAGTACTGAGTACAGACCTGTTGGCTGTTGCTTGACTGCTTCCGTGCTTCGAGACAGTCAGACAGGCCGGCAAAGGGTGCTGCGCAGCGCAGGCTGCAGACCAGCAGACGCGAGTCGGCGAGTTGGCGAGTCGGCGTCTCGGCGAGACAGCGAGTCGGCGTTTAGACGAAGAACAGAGAGGCACCTGGGGTCAGCTTATTAGCGGTAGAAACGCAGCTTACGCAGGACCTGCCAAATAGAGGTCTAACGAAGATCCAAAAGAAAAGGAAACTGAAACCGAAAATCAAGCGATTTGTTTCACGTCCTGAGTCCTGACTTGCCTTTCACGTAGCTTGTTTTTCTCGTGGTCGGACCGTCGGACGCTCGGCCAGTCAGCCTATACTTATACATGTACCTGATACCTAGCAGGGGGCCCTTGACTTTTGGGGGCCCGGGGCAGCCGCACCATTCGCCCCCCCCAGGGCTGGCCCTGGTGACGGCGATGCCCTTGCACCGTCGACCATCCCTTTTTGGGCCTCGATCGAGGGCGACCCGATGAGTGCCCTAGCTACCGCCCTTGTCTTGCCGCTCTAGGAGTGGGTACTCGCAGGTGCATTCAAGGGTCTTTTTTGGATGAGTTTCATTATCCTAAGCATCTTCCATGTCGACTCTTAAACCGCCTGTTTCGTCGAGACAAAGTTGTCTTGATTCCGCAAGCCATCCAACGACGACAACTATCTGTCCGTAGAGCGGTCTGGACTATCGTTTTTCCGCAAACCAAGATCAAACCAGAGGGGCTTTGCGGGAGTGTAGACACCAGCCACATAGGACTTCGACAACCCAGGGCCATCCGAAACTAAGTCAGACTCACGCTTTTGTACCTGGCTGCCCTATTTCCGCGGTAAAATCTCTCATTCTCCTTTTCCCTCTGGCCGCTCTTCACCCAATTCCCGCCATTTTTTGCCACATTCAATGATGGACCCAAGAAGTTGACGGAGACAACGGTGGAGGAGGATCCGGCGATCACGCTTTCCTGGAAGCTCAACCCAGAGGCACGGCAAAATTGCCGCCTGAATCGCGAAGGCAAAGGCATTTTCGGTCAAGAAGCAGAAGAAAAACGGTGGCAGAACTGGTGGTCATGGCGGTGAACGTGCAGCAGGCAGACGTGGTCTGGGATGTAGGGGCCCATTACCGTCGCCGACCATGCAGACGTCGACATGGCCAGAGCATTACAAGGTTCCATACTTCTATACCATCACAGCTCGATAGGCAATACCAGCGTCTGTCACTGTTCAAGACCCTTAGAGCATCTCTAGCTGTTCGCCCTCCGGGGCGTAAAATAGCGCCACCGGGGAGCGCGCCGGCACAAAAAATCGATGTGGGGGGGGGGGGCTTGGGTTCCAAGTCGCCTCCCAAAGGTCGCCCCAACCGTTTTTTTCAAAAAACAAACTCGACCTAAATTCGACCAAAAATGACTCAAATTTGAAAGAAATTCATAGTTTTTCATTGATATTTGTACACAAGTGAAATAAAAACATAATTAAATCCTAAATGGAAACTACATTGCCGCCGTCCGCCGCCGCCATCTTCTACATGCCGAGAAGCTTGTAGAAGTTGGTGTAGTCACTGTCATCATCGTCGTCCTGTGCTCCGCCGCCGTCCTTGCTCCACCCCTGTCCTGGGTCACTGATTCCAAAGGTAATGGGTTACTCATACATCACGTCCTTGTATAATGCTCAAGGCTCTAGGCTGAATAGCAGGAGCAACTTTTATTTGTTATGAGTCCAAACCATAGATTCAATGAGTTCTTGTCAATAAACACGGCCGCTCAATAAAAACATTAAACTGAAGTCCCAAACAAAATAAGCACCTAAGAAAAAAAGTAAGAGTTTAACCATAGGTAATCTCTTAACCATCGCATCAAATAAGTGAAGGATTCATTAAATTGTGAAACGTTGCCCTGTCATAATGTGATATGTTTCCAATGCCAATAAAAAGTAACCCATCCAACGGTATTTAACATCCAAAAAACTGCCAAATAAAATGCGTCCCAAGCAGAAATATCACAAGTACCGCCTGCCCAACCGAAGAGCAGACGACTAATGTGTTCCACTTATTGAATAGGGCCTATGGTTGGTCCGTGACCACTCGATGCCGAAGGCGTCCTTGGGGTGATCTCGTAGTTAGATACATTATTGATCCACTTTAAATAGAAAAAATAAAGTAAAAAGTAAATAAGAAAACATAATATTCCGTCTCATAGTTTTGAAGTAGAGTTCTTTATTTTTATTTTTATGGGTGGCTGCTTCTAGGCAAACCTCCTAGCTGTCTTTGCACCCCCACCTCCTTTACCACTGAGCGGTCATTTAGGGGCCTTAGCTGGTGATCCGAGCTGTTTCCCTCTCGACGATGAAGCTTATCCCCCCTCGTCTCACTGACCAACCTTGACCCGTGTTATTTGTGGGTGACATAAAAATATCTATGTCAACTTGATGGGCATAATTATCATAAACGAGAAATGCAACAAATACTTATGAAAGAGAATATACCACATCCGAATCATAAATCGGACGAGGGCCGACGGGGACGGATATCAAGACCATGTCACTATGTATAACAAACAATCATATAGATAAAAAAACTATCTAAATCATAGAAATTAATAAGACTTTTTTTTATAAAAAGGATAAGAACAAGAGGATCACCAATGTGGTGCCGGCGACGAGACGATGCCGTCGATCGACGGTGGTTAGGACGGGGACGGGAGGCACTAAGTAAACCACACCTACACAGATGCAAACTAAGAAGTTAATTTGAGCTCAAATTGCATATAAATCAAATAAACTCCCACATAATTACTCCCAAACTGGAACCCAATAATCATTATACGTATAAAGCATTGAACGAGATAATCTAACAATGAGAGATGAAAGGACAAAGTTGCTAACCTTTGTGAATATTTGAATAGATGGGTTGCCTCAAATATTGACAAATTTTGACAAAAATGAAGGGATGAGCTCGAGAAGGGGAAGAGAAAACAGAGAAGGACTAGTGGAAGCATTAGTTTCGGTCTAAAAACCAACCGAGACTAATGCTTTGGTCCAAAGTCATTTTTCTACTAGTATAAGCCCATGACTTGTTTCGCTGCCGGCATGCCTCCCAATTTGCCGGAGTCGGAGGAGGAGGCGCTCGGGGAGGAGGTAGAGGAGGAGGCAGTATGGGAGGATGGGGGAGGAGGTAGAGAAGTAGGGGGAGCAGTAGACAGTGGAGGAGAAGAAGGAAGATAGAAGGAAGATGAGGAGGAAGAAGATGAGGCACGGAGGCGAAGCAGCCGGCGAAATCGGAGCCCCGGCCCATGAAGGAGGCGGGGCCGGTTGCGGGCTTCGCTATGGCAGATGCCATGACAGAGTATAAGGTCATCCAAGCGACAAAGATGGTGAAGCAGTCCGCCATCCTCGAGTCCATATAGAACGAGGCGTGAAGGCCAATCGGCGCTTCATCCGGCAACAAAGGGCAAAGATTGAGGAGCTCTTCGCCTCTAGCTCGTCCGATGACGAGCCAAAGCTCTACGGGCGTCAGAGCTGCCGCAGTTGCCCATTTACCTAGAGGCGGGGCAAAGAGATAATAAACGTCTTCCCGGATGAGTAGTCTAGATATGCGTATATTACATAGTTTTTTATCTGCATGTCTAGTATGAATTTAAGATTTCATATTCAAGATATATGGAACTGCCCGCGGGCATTTGGGGACCGGATTTTGGTTCGCGTTTGTTAGATGCTCTAAGACTTGCAGCTCCTTCCTCAAGCAGTCCGGCCATGCGGAAAGGGCACGTTTTCACCTACCCGGCGAGCTTGTGAGGACGAGCAGAGATGAAGTGTCAACATAATAAGGACAAAAGGTGCTAGTCTTTTTCAAGGAAAAAGTGGGCATGTGCCGAGGAAGGATGTACGACGGAGGACAAACCCTGATGTGCCCTGCTAAACAGAACGAGCATTAAAAAACACAACGCCTTGGTCGCCTTGTTTGCCAGCTTCCAACAGCCTACTATCGGTCTGCAGCTCTGCGTGCACCGCCGATAGTGGTCGCTGAGCAGAAGAACGCCTCAGCGTGGCATGTCGAAGGCGTCGCGCGGCCCCAGGCAGGCGGTGAGGAGAGGCCCGTGGTCGACGGAGGAGGACGCCAAGCTGATGAACCACGTCGCCAAGCATGGCGTCGGCCGCTGGGGTGATATCCCTAGGCTAGCAGGTACTAGTGCTAACAATGCAGAGCATCATATATTTCATCGTGCTCCCTGTGTGTGTGCAACTGCAACCGCAACTGCAACTGCAAACTGGAAATGAACTAATCATCTACCTGAATCGGTAGCTAATTTGACGGAACTTTCCTTTGAATAACTGTATTGCATGGCATGGTTGCAATTAACTGATAGGCATTGAGAGGGGCGGGAAGAGCTGCAGGCTGAGGTGGCTGAACTACCTCCGGCCGGACCTCAAGCGGGCCGCCCTCTCTCAGGAAGAGGAAGATCTCATCATCCGACTCCACTCCATCATAGGCAACAGGTAAGTAAAAAATATACTCATCCGACTTAGCAAGGCAGGTGAATTGATCAATGAAAAAGTTGTTCATCTCTTTCATCATTGCTGAGGAAGTTCGTGCATGGGCAGCTGGTCTCTGATCGCGGCGTGCCTGCCGGGGCGGACGGACAACGGGGTCAAGAACTTCTGGAACGCCTCCATCAAGCACAAGCTCCGCCGGCGCGGCATCGACCCGGATACCCACGAGCCGGTGGCCGACGACAACGGTAGCAGGAACGGCGACGTCCTGCCATCCCACCTTGCGGCAGGTGGCGACCCGTGCAGCCATGGAGCCCTGCCGCTGCCGGACTCCATCAGTCGCTACGCGGACACGGACCCGCTGCAGCTCCAGCACGGCGTTGCACTTGTACAGCCGGTGGTGTCCAGCTCCAGCACGGTGGGCTCTAACCCGTCCAGCTCCGGCTGCGACGCCGGCGAGCAGTGGAACAACCGCGCAGACAGCGGGAGCCGGCTGTTCGAGCTGACGGAGAGCAGTATTACTACAACTACAACCACCACCACCGAGTCGGCCACCACGAACCACCTCCCGTCGCCGGTCCAAGCTGTCGGAGCTGCTCCGCGAGTACCATGACTCGCTCGGCTTCGTACTGGGCTTAGTACTCCCTCCATTACTGTATAACGGCAGTGCTTGAACTGACTGAAGCAACGTCGTCAGCGACGGCGAGCAATCCATTACCGCGCGCAACAGCCATGGCTGCTTTCCCTTAGATTAGGCATAATCACTGCTTTCCATCTGACCGACTGGTGGTTGCATATACATGTGTGACCATTCATCAATAAAGACTACACAGATTCATTTGTTTCCAAACATGTTATCTGCGCATGGCTCTTCGCTGAGAGAGAGATGCCAACGAAGACGGAGGGACACGGGCACATGGTGTCCCGACAGAGGAATCGCGAAGGAAAGCGGGAGAGAAAAGGAGACGGCGGTTGCGTATGGTTCAGAACTTCAAGCAACGGCGACCCAGCGACGCGGGGACGCACACTTAATTTACTTAATTTTATAATTAAAAACGGTCACCTTGCATGACAGAAAAATGTCAACGCGGCTTACAAAATTTCTTCTTGTAACTTATTGACAGCGTTTAAAAAATGATCTTAACGTTTAACAAAATGCTCCCCTCTTCATAAACACATTCGTAGAATTTTGTTAAAATATTTATAAAATGTAAAAGTATGCTCATGCAATTCAAAAAATATTTTATACCATTCAAAAAATGAAAATAACATTTTTTTAACATTCATGCATTTTAAAAATATGTTTGGCACATTTCAAAATATCCGTGTTGTTCTCTTAAAACACGTATCAATTAAAAAATGTACAACATGTCTTTGAAAATAATTAAAGCCATGTATCTAAAAAATATTCATGATATCTTTGAAATATGTTGAAGATATATACCAAAAACGTACAATGTACTCCCTCAGTAAACTAATATAAGAGTGTTTAAATTACTAAAATAGTATTCTAAATGCTCTTATATTAGTTTACGGAGGGAGTAGAAGTATATTGTAAAACGTAGACATGTATGTAGTGACATTTTTTAAAATGTTTATAAATGTAAATACATGTTTGCATAGTTAAAATATATTTTGGTCGTTCAAAAAAGCCTTCAACCTATATTAAATAATATTAAATAGAATTTAAAAAAATGTTTTAAAATGTATTTAAAATTGTTCACAATGTATTTATTTATTTAACTAGAACTTGGGATCTTTATTTCTTAAGTAAAATTCGGTTACAATCGGCCGTGAGGCTGCTTACAAGGAAAGGACGACTTTCGCCCAGCCAAAAATCAAAGATGCCTAGAGTAGTAGGAAGTTTAGCCCAGACCATTAGCTCCCCCTGAAGCGTGTCGAACCAAAGAAAGGCAAAATTTGAGGCTCTATTCTTAATTTCATTGAAGATAGGCATCACAATTGATCTTGATATGTGACGTGAATGCCAGAGGTTAAAAACCTCTAAACAATCAAAAATGCTAAACATATAAAAAGTTACACACCGTTACATGTTGACTATGATTCTTTCTTCCTAACTAATCTTTTCCTCTCTGATTTTTAAGGAAGATGGGGTCCATCTTTCTTAATCTTCAATCAAACCCTACATGTAAAATCATATCTCTTCCTAATAATAAAACACATATGGCTTCTGTCGTCCGTCACTCTAAAATCCACGCAAACCTTAATTTATTCCGAGCGAGCGTTTTAGAAAGCATGAGTAGCCAAGTAGCATAGCGGCCTAAGCCTCTTTTCCCCACAAAGGAGACCAGGGTTTGAATCCAGCTACTCACATATTTTTGCTTTTTTTCTTAAATTTTCGTCAGCGTAGAAAAGTTCACTCGCCCATGCATTCCTTAGTAGCGTTCAATTTTTGGTATCGGCCGAGCTACTCAGTTTTGCAACGTTTTGTTTTCTTTTTTGACGAATCAAATGCTTTAAAAAATTATATCTTTCAAACCTTAACATTAAATTGAACAGTTCACTCGCCCATGCATTCCTTAGTAGGGTTCAATTTCTGATGTCAGCCGAGCTACTCAGTTTTGAAACGTTTTGTTTTCTTTTTTGACGAATCAAATGCTTTAAAAAATTATATCTTTCAAACCTTAACATTAAATTGAACCTTTGTTTTATGAAAAATCCTTAGAAAAATGTGTACTAAATATACTACAATCATGTACGTTAATTATTTCTAAAATTATGTTTAGGATGCACCCTTAAAAGTTCCTATTATATGTGAGTTCTATCTTTTTAAATTAACTAGAAAGAATAGTTTTTTGTTTAGGACTGACCATATTCAAACGCGTTTTCGTTGTGTAAGCACTCAGACCACTGTTGATAACATAAAATGTGATGTCATTCGGAACTAAAAGACGTGAATCTATTAAGGTCATCAGTCGTGGTTATTGGGTTAAGAGTACGTGTTATTTTTTCTTCCGTTGCAACACACGGACTCTTTTTTATACATATTTTATAATCTAAGACCTTAAGTACATGCCTTTTTTTTGACAGTATCCACGCGCGTTTTTATCAATGGACTTCATTTTTTCATTGTTCATTTTTCTCCCGTTGCAACGCATGGTCATTTGTGCTAGTATAAACTTATGTACGTATAGCATTACTGCTGAACAATTGACCTTCATCACTACATACGAGAAGCCCCTCAAATGGGCAAATGTTACTTCTCCTCGTAATGCCAACACTTCGGCGATGAAAGGACCGATGACTCAGGTTTACTCCAGGCACCCAGGAAGGACAGATGGAAACGAGCCACACCTCCCCGCCACCCTTGAGAGCCTATAGATCAACAACTCCATCAATGTTGATTTTGACACATTTAGGATCCGATACTACTAGAGAAAATCTACATGTGAAGGTTTAACAGTAACGAGGAATATAAACCCAGACTACTCTAATTAATAATAGTGAAGGGTACATATAAATCCGTACTACTACTAAGTTAATAGTAGCAAAGCGTGATAAAAATTCGCTCTACTATTAAGTGGTGTCCATCGTGTCCCCCGAGACATACCGTCGTAGTAGGGTGTGGTATAAATCCCACGCTACAATTAAATTGATAGTAGTAGCACGGGGTATAAACCCACGCTACTACTAAGTGGTCTCCACCATGGCTCCCGGATATGCCGTAGTCGTAGTACGGGTATAAATCCCGCGCTACTACTATGTACAAAGTTTTTTAACAGCCCTGAAATCCCCATCTCCTCCCCCAAATCCCTCCTCTCTCCCGTCACTCTCCCCCTTTCTTCATAGGCTCTCCTATGGGGCTCCTGCCTATGCTCGCCTCCTCCTCCATGGTGTCGAAACAGACCGTCGCCTCACGTCGTTAACATCCAAAAGCTCGTCGGTCTTCCCCTGTGTCTCCATGCCACCATGCCGGAGCACCTCACCCTGACGACCAATCCCGCTGCTCCCTCCATCTCCTTTCTCTCTCCCTCGTTTCTCTTTGTCTCTCTTCCTCTTGTTTGACTCACCCTCCCATGCTCATGCCAATGCAGGTCGTCGCCCTGGACGATCAGGAGCTATTTACCTTGGCCGCGAAGAGGAGCTCCACGCCGCCGCTTTTCTCTGCCTTGGATCCGGGCCCTCTCGAGCAGCCGCCACCGAATCCGGTCTGCCGATGTCCGTCCGCGCCTCCAGCGACCCTTACCATCGCTGGATGGAAGTATTACCACCATTGATAACACACACGGGATTGAGATTTTTGTGTTTTGAAGTTCATATTAGTAGTGTGGGTTACGTACACGTGCTACAAATAATTAGTAGTAGCACGGGTGATACCCACACTATTACTATCACACACAATAGTAACGCGGGATGACACGTGCTATTACTATAAATTAGTTATAGCGACGTAGTAGTAGCGCAGGCCCTCGTGCTACTGTTACGGAAAAAAAAAATGCTACTACTAGACTTGTCGTAGTGAGGTGGGCGCCAAGAATGCCCACTCGATGTGTTGCGCCCATTTTAAGGAGTCTTTAAGGAAGCTCTAACAGCAACAAATCATCCCAAACACCCTTTACTGCATGTATAGGATTGTATCCATGATGGTCATAGGTCCAGCGGTTCCTGGAGGTCCATATAGCGTGGATAGTCCTAATGATTTTGCACCTTGCAGAACTACTCCCTCTGTTTCTAAATATAAGACCTTTTAGAGATTACACTATGAACTATATACGGATGTACATAGACATATTTTAAATTATAGATTCACTTATTTTGCTTCGTATATAGTCTTCTAGTGAAATCTCTAAAAGATCTTATATTTTGGAACAGAGGGAGTAGTGAACAGCGAGTCCACCACAATATCCCGCGACCAAGTACTTGGGTGGACCCACGGTAGTTTCAGGTCCATGATCTGTTGCCGCCATCCAAAAACTTTCAGCGTGAGGGCAAAGCACCAGTGCATGCATCAAATCTTCATTTTCTGCTTTGCAAGGTCGCAAAGAGATGCGGTCCTGATATGTTGGTATCACATGCTCGCGTAGTCCGGTAAAATGCCTCGAAGCACTCGCCATCAAAATACACATATCTTTGGATGAGTTTTCAGAGAGACGACCACAACTGTTTTTCTAATGATGAAGTCTCCGCTGTCGTTCCTTCCTCTAGAGCACAACGCTCGTTTCGAGTTACAAGAGCACCATAGGCAGATTTTACAGTATATGAACCAGATCTCTCAAGAGCCCAAGCCAAAAAAAACCTTGCCACCATCTGCCCTCACCGGTATTTGAGAACTATTCAACATGTATAAAAAAATGTTCCAGGTGTAAACAAATATATACAATATGTATTGAAAAAAGGTAAACACGTATTAATAAAAGGAAAATGTAAACCCCAGGAAAAAAGGTAGATATTCTCTAAAGAAGCAAAGAAAAGTGAAAACAAAAAATTCAATGAAAACCGACACAAAACACACACAAAAATACATGTGCTGAAGCTTCTAAAACTGGCCTGGACCGATCGACCATAAAACTTTTCTAAGTCCAACTCCCAGGAACCCATATTTGGCCATCCCATCTCGCGATTGCCTACTATGAGACGGAGTATGAGCTATGATCTTCAGGAGGATAACAACTAGAAAAATTGTTTATGAGGGTCACCAATTATTCCACTTGTAATCAAAGATGACAAAGCATAAGATCACATGCTATATTTGAAATAAGCTTAATGAAATATTAGTCCTCTCCATAGTTCTATTGTAAATCATCAAAAAGGTTATTACAGAGACACACTTCCACATGTGCACCGCGCCATACCTTCTTTAGTCCACAAGAGTTAAAAATTGCCTGCAACAAACGGGCAGCTGCACTTCTACAACCTTGATGATATGGGACGACGCTATGTTTTTTTTTCTTCCAAAAAGCCTCTGCACTTTATAATCAACATCTAATAGGATATGGATGTCAATACCTTAGGCCATAGTTACAAGCTAAATATGACAATCCATATTTAGGGGTAAAAACTTCTAGCCGGTTGTTGTGTCTCTAGGTTTGATCTTCTCATCTCATGGTAGAATCTAAAGTCGATAAAGCTATGAGCCAAATTTTGATCTTCTGGTTACCGCAACATATGAAGGACGCGAGTTCTCTTTATTTTATTTTATTTTATTTTGAGGGGGAGGACGCGAGTTCTCCTAAATTGCATTGATGACTCTCAACAAATCACAAGCTAAATGGACCACAATCCATGAAAAAAAACTTCTTATTAATTTATATATAATTTACTTGATGATATCAAACGTAATTTATGTGTTATAGAGAAAAGTAGCATGTATTTTCAAATTATTCATGTACTTTTAAAAATGTCTATATTATTACACAAATGTACATGTGTGCTGCAAAAATACTTATGCAACCAAAGAAGTGCTCAATTTTGAAAATAGCTTACAATACGAAAATTGAGCATGTATTTGAAGGAAAAAAAATATGAAGTATAATTTAAAATGTAGTCACGTATTTCTTTAAATGCTCATTTAATTTATAGGTGATTACACCTTCAAAACCTATTCTTAGGATTTAAAACAATATATATTTTTATAAAATTAGTGCCCCCACTAAAAATATATATTAAAGAGGAAAACATAAGAAACGGGACATAGAAAAAGGAAAATCGTAATTGAGGGAAAAAAGGGAGAACCCCAAGAAACCAACAGAAGTTAAAACCATGGACACTGAAGCATATTTTATTCTGTAGGTTTTATATTCGATTTTTAATAACAAAACAGTTAATATGAAAGGTGAACATTTTTTCAAATGTTATTGTGTACATTTAAAAAAATTACGTGAACATATCTTGGAAAACAAATACGAACATTATTTGAAATAAATCATCAGAATTTTCTGGAATTGTTTTTGGAAACATTTGACAATTTTAAGAGGTTTGTGATTTTATTTTAAGCATGATGAACGTTTTCTAAAACATTTTTTAACTATTTGAGCAAATACTATTTTTTTTTATTGAAAAGATTTAACGGTACGATACATTTTTTCCTAAAAAACAACTCCATTTATTTTTTAATAACACAATGTTTTCATATAAAATACGAACATTTTTGGAATATTGAGCATATTTTGGAAAACACGAATCATTGTTAGAAATTTGTGAAAATGTCTTTTAAATGTGCATTTTTTTAAGAATTTCGGTAACTGTTTTTGTGAACATGTTTTTTTTTTAAATCAGGAACCCTTTTTATAAAATAAAAGAGAAAACAAACCCAAAAAAAAGTAAAAGGAAAAAACCATAATGATTGCTTGTACATTTTTTGGCGAGAGATTGCTTGTACATTTGCCTTCAATAGTAGATCTCAGAGAAATAATTTTGTCTTTAAGTGCGACTGTACAGCTGACAGTCGTGGTTCGTTGATTACTTGTAGAATTCACATATACATTTAAGCATGCAAAATGTAATATAATGAAGATACACCTGCAGGGATGCTGTGTTTGGCTTCGCCTAGACAACACTTTATTTGCTATGACATTAGCACTTATTTTTAGAGAAATCAGGTGAGGTAAAGCTCCATTAGTGCACGTCGCAAAAAAAAATAAAAAAAATAGCACCTACTCCCTCCGTCTGAAAATAAATGTCATTTATTTTGAAACGGAGGGAGTATTTTGAAAGGAAAAAAATGGCTGGTGCTTTTACATTCCACCTGAACTTTTCTGTCTTGTAGGAGTTGCATCAAATCAGGAAAAAATATAGACGGGATGTGTTACAAATAGCATGTTGAAATCAAGAGATGTAGCAAATGTAAGAGATTCCATTATATTGCTTGGTTAGTATGTTGAATGGCCAGAAGCAAAATAACTATGGGCCATCGGCAGAGATGTAAATTCTAGTCTTTTCTAGTTGAGAGTATAGTGTGTTACTTCTGCCACCAACTTAGGCTATATACAAGTATTTTGGTTGGAAATGACGAAACAATCATCTCACTGACTGTTGGACAGAATGGGAGCAGCATATAGATTCCTGTGTCTTAAGCTCACACAAGACAGTATAATGGGAAAACAAAGTCAGAGGTACATAACCTCCAAAAAAGATTAGAGATAGACTCGGTAACTGAAACAAATCAGCATCTATGCCTGAATGGAAAAAATGCACAAACAAAGCAGCATCTAATGCCAGAAAGTAAAAAATGCACCTGCCGGGAATCGAACCCGGGTCTGTACCGTGGCAGGGTACTATTCTACCACTAGACCACTGGTGCTTCTTGCTAAATATTTGAATTTATCTTCTTTATTCTATATTTATATTTCCAGATATGTGCTTTATCTTTTCTTTTTCCAACTCCGTGGAGACATCAGAAAACCCTACAGATTAACTTAGAAATAGATCAAAGTCTATATCCCATGCCTTAACTAACCAAGAAGTGGTATTTGACCATCTCAACGAACAACAACAAGAAGAAGTGATAGTAGACAGACAGTTGTTAAAAAAAGGTGCTATTGAACCGGTTTATACAGCACAGTTGATTCTAGGACGTGTGTCGGGTGGGTGCCTTGGGATACTCTGACATCGTATGAGCCTGGAGCTCCATGGGAACCAGTGCTCTACCACTCTCTACCCCGTATAGAGAGGAGATCAGTAGATCACCACATGTGGAGGAGGTGTGTGCACACAACACGACCTGATTTCAGTGGCTTTGTTGTAATCATTAACATTTTATGAATTAATTGTCGCTTCCAAAAACTTTATGACTTAAGTAAGATAAAAATCATATTAATTAAAATTATTTTCATCCAAAATAGTGAGATAATTGCTACCTGAAGTCTCGAGCTCTCATAATTCACTTTGACTTTATTGTAATAAGATTTAACAATTCTCAAACTAGTGGGATCATTACCACGTCAAGTAATGACCTCATGAAGCTCATTTTTATTACCACTGCTGAGATATAATCATTTCAAATGTTTTTTACAAGAGGAGCTGACCTCCTTAATACCCCTTTCATGATTTGTAGACTCGCTATGTAATATCTCCTATCTTCCTTCATAGCTCCGTTCACAATGATCATAGTAGATGAATGGTTTGTGCATATCAATATTCTCATGTATCCCTAGATCATGCAAGTGGCATCTTTCAGGAGGGGTTACATTTGGTTTCATAACAACCGTTAAAGTATCCTTTACAACTTTCACTAACTTATTAAGATTGGTGTAATCAAAGGTGAAAGGTTTAATTTTAGGAAGCTCATAATATGGTGATTTTTTTATAAAAAGCTTTATAGCCCACATCATTATTTCAATATAATCAAAATTATCTTTAGAATAGATATAGAGTTTATTATAGCTTGTGTATTAGCCATACTACCATTTTGCTGATCAATGTAGACTATGTGCTGGCCATATATGCTAAGATAGTTTCAACAGTTGCTAATTTAATTAGCAAACTCCTTATATATTTATTCATGACCTCAAGTTACTGGCTTAGTTATTTTAGAACTGAAGAATGTTCATTGGTTTCTTTGGTAAAGGATTTATTTTGCTCATATTGTATATGTATGAAATCTCTAGTTGCCTTTTCAACTTGTTGAAAGTTAACCTCATTTGTACCAACATGCATATTATTGCTGCAATGGATGTTGCAATCAATTTTGTGAGGATTTGGTCTAGCATAGTTATTACCAAAAATATCTCTACATGCATTTTAAAAAAATAATTTCATTGCACTTATGTTCGCATCAACTTGATCATTATTTTGTTCAACAAGTGAGGGTATAGGAACACCGAGTGGCGGAGCTACAACAAAGCCGAGTGGGCGGTGCCTGCCGAGCCCATGACTTTTTTCTATTGTATGCCTACTTTTGGGTAATGAAAAAACCAGTCCAGTACTTATTTCCTTCAGCTGGCCAGCCCAACTATTTAGGCCAAGCTCCGCCACTCATAACACCTTTAGGATATATAAGATTTTTTACAAGAAGTATAGTCATTCAAAGGACCAAGATGTCACCTAGAGGGGGGTGAATATGTGTTTTCAAACTATTATGGTAATGGCTTTATCCTAATGCAGAATTAAATAAAAAACTTTTCAATCTCAAATCGTATATATGACATGCTCAACTAATTACACCTACAACCTATGCTAAACACAATACATACTTAAAGGAAACTAGCAAGCACAAATTATATCAGAAGATACAAAATTGAAGGAACAACTAAGAAATTCAAACTAGAACAAGGTATATCAATATGAGTAATTACGAATTGTAGAAAGTGACAGGTGAGGGGAAGAGATAACCACAAGTGATTCATGGACGTAGATTTATCCCAAAGTTCACACTCGTGAGAGTGATAATTTCTGTTCGAGTTGTGTGAAAGTCAAAACTCCACGGCACCACCAAGTGGCTCATCGTACTCACCCCTTTTGAGTCACCCCGAACAGATGAGCTTCGATTCACTCGGGTGTTATTCTTGGATGAAAACAAGCATGAAAGAAGCAACCAAGCTTCCGGAGGAACCTCAACCACCTAGAGCTCTTCACAAACTTCTCAAAGAGATCACCAAGTCAACACCACCAGACTGTCTAGTTGATTCAGAGGACTCCAAGAGTAATAAACTCGGGGACTCTTAATTGAACAAATTGATTCACGGAGCTCGACAAAATGCAACATATGCAAAGAAAGGTTAAGCGATGGATTCTCATCTTACTATTTCAATCTCACAAGATTTAACTCAAGAAAGCGGGAGATTGAAGAGAGGGGAAACAATGGAGGTGATCAACAACTGGCTCCAGGATACATCCACCCCCTCATTTACATATAAAGGATATATGGTTTGGGGGAGGTGGTTTGTGGCTCAAAAGAGTGGTACAAAACATGTACGAATAACCCCCAAAGCAGCAGAAAAGAAGAGTCCTTAAATACCCAACCCCCAAACACTAGCTCTTGGGATCAAACGACATCGTGAGCACGGTACAAGCCTCTCGGAATAGGAGGCACCATCGTGCCCATGGCCCTATCCAGAAATAACCTACAACAGAAAACTGAAACATGCATAACTTTGTCATATGAACTCCGATTTTGATGATCTTGGATGCATTTCAAAGCTATGGACAAGTCCAAGGTCCTCATATAGAGAAACACCCAAGGTGAACTATAAATGCTAATGAAAAATAGGCTAATTTTTGAGCTCTCTACAAGTGGCATGATCAAGATACTTGCCCGAAAGTCCCTCTTGATAGTACGGTCATCATGAGACTAGCAAAGATAGGAAAATCTAGATAAGTTATATGTTTGCCTTGGGCATACCACTTGAGCTTGATGATGGGGTTAATGGTTTCCTCAAGTTGGAAACCTTTTCTTGACCATAACCACTTGGTGAACATTCTCGAATTGCAACCTTGTATCAAAACGAGGGAAGCCTCCACTTAATCACATCTTCACATGTACATTATAACGATGTGGACCAGAAGCTTCAAACCATATAACCCCTGGGTGATTATCTTGCACTTGCGCTTCTCTAACATGACGACCATCACCACTTCATATCATCCTCACATAGTTTATTTGAGATCTTTTTTATTAAAGCATATGAGAAACACCTAACCCACATAGGCATAACAAACACATAGCATGAGTTAGTTCACAAAGGGTAATTCATAATTACTTATCATACCATTACATCACATGATCCCACACGGTACAATATTTGCGCTTGTGTGTTGACCATCGAGTATACACTCTTATATCTTCATCTTTGTTAAACAACATCTTTACTTAAAGGCTCATCTTAGTATCCTAAAAGACACAATGAACTCTTCATTTCACTTCATTACTTCAAGACCAAATCACCAATGACTCTTTCATGACCATATTAAGTTTCACCATGAATATCATATCGGTAATCATTTATCCTGTAAATGCTCCATCACAATCTTCTGGAGACACAATCAATTCTTCATTCTAGTTGTTTGCTTCAAGCCTTGATCAACCAAAACCCAACACACGAGATTAATATGATATTATCTTAAAACCATAACCTTAATTATTCTCTTAAATAATTCTACCAAGTCCTTGATCGTTATATTCCCAAATATGTCAACCTTTAAGATCCTTCGATAAAGTCCATCTTGAAGCTATTTTCTCAAACACTGAAATCACTCTTGACGGATTCAATCAATATCTCCAAAGACCAACTATTAACCTCACTAGACATGAGACCACGAGAGAGAAACCATAGGCACCGTGGGCATAGAGGTCAGAGTTTTCACATGAATCATCATGGATGGAGACATGGCTTACGATGTGGATGAACTTGACACTCCCGAGGTCTTCGGTGACATCGTGGTGGTTGAAACAGTCCATATGATGGTGATAAGGCTGCTAGAGGCCACGACTTGTCCTCACGTGGATGGTGGTGGAGTTGGAGGCTCACTAGATTTGAGCATAACGGTTGTTATCCTTGGGTGTCGATGGTGTGCTCGATTCTAGGCCATTTCAAACAAATCAAAGGGTGAGGGTGATGCACACATGCCCAGGAAATCGAATGGAGAACATACGCTGGTCAAAAGGTCACGGAGTCCACCGGAGACACGTCGTCGTCGCCGGCGAGGCTTGTGTTGATGAAATTGACACTCTATTGGTTTTCATGCATGAGGGTGATGTCCTTAAGATGGACCAGTCCTTCTAGAGTACAAAGGTACTGATTGGTTGTTGAATGGGTGGTTGCACTCTCAAGAATTTTGTCTGGGATGTCTTGGCAGCGAAGGTGGTGGTGGTGCTGTTGCGAATAGCCTGACGGTGCTCTGATGAAATTGGAAGATGCTTAGTGTTATTTGTACACTCATCAGACCTGAGTTTAAACCGGTTTATTTTATAAAAACCGTGATATTTGCTCCGATATTCGTACTAGTGACTAATGAATGCAAAGGATTCCAAGATTCTTACTTTATTTTGTTTCCATGTGAAATTGGACTAAACATGGACAAAATCAAGTGCATACATGAAATGGAGCAAATTGGAGATAAAGTGGATAAAGTGGGAGGCACATGAAACACACCAGAGTGCGCGGCGTTTGGTACGAGCGCACACGCTCATATCCAACGCACGCACGAGGTGCCCACGACACCGTCTCGTCCAACTCTACAACATTCTTGAATGATCCAACACTGGAATCAGATTAGAGCAATCACTAGACCTCCACCTTTGTCGTCAACATCATACAGAAAGCCGCCATTTCCATCTACATCTCAGTAGACATTGAAACTACCATCACCGCAACATTCATCCCCAAGTTAGCACACCAGGTAATCGTGTACTCGAACTAGCAACTATTGTAAGACATAATATCAAGAAAGCAGTCCTCTTGATGTGTTCTTCAATGGGTTCTTCTTGCGATTTGGTCGCTATGTGTTGGGGATATTATCTATTGATAACCCGCCCTAGTTGGGCCGGGTCACCAAATCAGGCGATTCATCTGAGCATGGTTCGGGCCTTGGCCTGGCAAGACTGAAGGTTGTATGGTGGTTTACGACTTCCGGAAGGTTTCCAAACTTTGGAAGATGGCGACTTAGAGATCGTAAGAGTCACGGTTTGTAGAAAGGAACGTACCTTTGTGAACCCTAGGGACTCGACCTGTATATAAAGGCGAGTCCCAGGGAAGAAGAGGGCAGGTTAGAAATCATCGAGTGCTAGGTCTGGCGAGTTACGCCCTCCTTGTAATCGAAACTCCATCAATACAACTCAAAGCAGGACGTAGGCCTTTACCTCCTCACGAGGGGCCGAACTGTTGGAAATATGCCCTAGTGGCAATAATAAATTAGTTATTATTATATTTCTTTGTTCATGATAATCGTTTATTATCCATGCTATAATTTTATTGATTGGAAACACAGTGCATGTGTGGATACATAGACAAAACACTGTCCCTAGTAAGCCTCTAGTTGACTAGCTCGTTGATCAAAGATGGTCAAGGTTTCCTGACCATGGGCAAGTGTTGTCACTTGATAACGGGATCACATCATTAGGAGAATCATGTGATGGACTAGACCCAAACAAATAGACGTAGCATGTTGATCGTGTCATTTTGTTGCTACCGTTTTTTGCGTGTCAAGTATTTGTTCCTATGACCATGAGATCATATAACTCACTGACACCGGAGGAATGCTTTGTGTGTATCAAACGTCGCAACGTAACTGGGTGACTATAAAGATGCTCTACAGGTATCTCCGAAGGTGTTAGTTGAGTTAGTATGGATCGAGACTGGGATTTGTCACTCCGTGTGACGGAGAGGTATCTCGGGGCCCACTCGGTAATACAACATCGCACACAAGCCTTGCAAGCAATGTGACTTAGTGTAAGTTGCGGGATCTTGTATTACGGAACGAGTAAAGAGACTTGCCGGTAAACGAGATTGAAATAGGTATGCGGATACTGACGATCGAATCTCGGGCAAGTAACATACCGAAGGACAAAGGGAATGACATACGGGATTATATGAATCCTTGGCACTGAGGTTCAAACGATAAGATCTTCGTAGAATATGTAGGATCCAATATGGGCATCCAGGTCCCGCTATTGGATATTGACCGAGGAGTCTCTCGGGTCATGTCTACATAGTTCTCGAACCCGCAGGGTCTGCACACTTAAGGTTCGACGTTGTTTTATGCGTATTTGAGTTATATGGTTTGTTACCGAATGTTGTTCAGAGTCCCGGATGAGATCACAGACGTCACGAGGGTTTCCGGAATGGTCCGGAAACGAAGATTGATATATAGGATGACCTCATTTGATTACCGGAAGGTTTTCGGAGTTACCGGGAATGACGAATGGGTTCCGGGAGTTCACCGGGGGGGGGGGGGGGGGGCAACCCACCCCGGGGAAGCACATAGGCCTTGGGGTGGCGCACCAGCTCTTAGTGGGCTGGTGGGACAGCCCAAGAAGGCCCTATGTGCCATAGGAAGAAAATCAAAGAGAAAATAAAAAAAAGAGGAGGTGGGAAAAGGGGGAAGGACTCCTCCTTCCAAACCTAGTTGGACTCGGTTTGGAAGGGGAGGGTTCCCCCCTTAGGCTCGGCCGACCCTCTTGGGAGTCCTTGGACCCCAAGGCAAGGCTCCCCCTCCTCCCCCTATATATACGGAGGTTTTAGGGCTGATTTGACAACTTTTGCCACGGCAGCCCGACCACATATCTTCACGGTTTTACCTCTAGATCGCGTTTCTGCGGAGCTCGGGCGGAGCCCTACTGAGATAAGATCACCACCAACCTCCAGAGCGCCGTCACGCTGCCGGAGAACTCTTCTACCTCTCCATCTCTCTTGCTGGATCAAGAAGGCCGAGATCATCGTCGAGCTGTACGTGTGCTGAACGCGGAGGTGCCGTCCGTTTGGCACTAGATCGTGGGACTGATCGCGGGACGGTTCGCGGGGCAGATCGAGGGACGTGAGGACGTTCGACTACATCAACCGCGTTCACTAACACTTCTGCTGTACGGTCTACAAGGGTACGTAGATCACACATCCCCTCTCGTAGATGGACATCACCATGATAGGTCTTCGTGCGCGTAGGAAATTTTTTGTTTCCCATGCGACTATCCCCAACAGTGGCATCATGAGCTAGGTTCATGCGTAGATGTCTTCTCGAGTAGAACACAAAAGTTTTTGTGGGTGGTGATGTGCGTTTTGCTGCCCTCCTTAGTCTTTTCTTGGTTCCGCGGTATTGCTGGATCGAAGCGGCTCGGACCGACATTACTCGTATGCTTACGAGAGACTGGTTTCATCGCTACGAGTAACTCCGTTGCTCAAAGATGACTGGCGGGTGTCAGTTTCTCCAACTTTAGTTGAATCGGATTTGACCGAGGAGGTCCTTGGATGAGGTTAAATAGCAACTCATATATCTCCGTTGTGGTGTTTGCGTAAGTAAGATGCGATCCTACTAGATACCCATGGTCACCACGTAAAACATGCAACAACAAAATTAGAGGACGTCTAACTTGTTTTTGCAGGGTATGCTTGTGATGTGATATGGCCAACGATGTGATGTGATATATTGGATGTATGAGATGATCATGTTGTAATAGATAATATCGACTTGCACGTCGATGGTACGGCAACCGGCAGGAGCCATAGGGTTGTCTTTATACTAACGTTTGTGCTTGCAGATGCGTTTACTATTTTGCTAGGATGTAGCTTTAGTAGTAATAGCATGAGTAGCACGACAACCCCGATGGCGACACGTTGATGGAGATCATGGTGTGGCGCCGGTGACAAGAAGATCGTGCCGGTGCTTTGGTGATGGAGATCAAGGAGCATGTGATGATGGCCATATCATGTCACTTATGAATTGCATGTGATGTTAATCCTTTTATGCACCTTATTTTGCTTAGAACGACGGTAGCATTATGAGGTGATCTCTCACTAAAATTTCAAGACGAAATTGTGTTTTCCCCGACTGTGCACCGTTGCTACAGTTCGTCGTTTCGAGACACCACGTGATGATCGGGTGTGATAGACTCAACGTTCACATACAACGGGTGCAAAACAGTTGCGCACGCGGAACACTCGGGTTAAGCTTGACGAGCCTAGCATGTGCAGACATGGCCTCGGAACACATGAGACCGAAAGGTCAATCATGAATCATATAGATGATATGATTAGCATGGGGATGCTTACCACTGAAACTATGCTCAACTCACGTGATGATCGGACTTGAGCTAGTGTAAGTGGATCATGAAACACTCAAATGACTAGAGAGATGTACTTTCTGAGTGGGAGTTTAGCATATAATTTGATTAAGTTGAACTCTAATTATCTTGAACATAGTCTAAGTCCACTTTGAATATATTTGTGTTGTAGATCATGGCTCACGCGACAGTCATCCTGAATTTTAATACGTTCCTAGAGAAAGCTAAGTTGAAAGATGATGGAAGCAACTTTGTAGACTGGGCTCGTAATCTTAAGCTAATCTTACAAGCTGGGAAGAAGGATTATGTCCTTAATGCTGCGCTAGGAGATGAACCACCCGCTACGGCTGATCAGGATGTTAAGAACGCTTGGTTAGCACGAAAGGAGGACTACTCAATAGTTCAATGTGCAGTCTTGTATGGCTTAGAACCGGGACTTCAGCGTCGCTTTGAGCGTCATGGAGCATTTGAGATGTTCCAGGAGTTGGAGTTTATCTTTCAGAAGAACGCCCGGATCGAGAGGTATGAGACCTCCGATAAATTCTATGCTTGCAAGATGGAGGAAAACTCGTCTGTCAGTGAACATGTGCTCAAAATGTCTGGGTACTCAAACCGTCTAGCTGAACTGGGGATTGAACTCCCGCAAGAGGCTATCACTGACAGAATCCTTCAATCACTGCCGCCAAGCTATAAAGGCTTTGTGTTGAACTACAACATGCAAGGGATGAACAAGTCTCCCGGCGAGTTGTTTGCGATGCTGAAAGTCGCAGAGTCTGAACTCCGTAAAGAGCATCAAGTGTTGATGGTGAGCAAGACCACTAGTTTCAAGAGAAACGACAAAGGCAAGAAGGGCAATTCGAAGAAGAGCGGCAAGCCTGTTGCCAATCCTCCGAAGAAACCCAAGGCTGGACCTAAGCCTGAAACAGAGTGCTTCTATTGCAAGGGTATGGGTCACTGGAAGCGCAATTGCCCCAAGTATCTGGCAGATAAGAAGGCGGGCAAAGAAAAATCAGGTATATTTGATATACATGTTATTGATGTGTACTTAACCGGCTCTCGTAGTAGTGCCTGGGTATTCGATACCGGTTCTGTTGCTCACATTTGCAACTCGAAACAGGAACTGCGGAATAGACGAAGGCTGGCGAAAGACGAAGTGACGATGCGCGTAGGAAATGGTTCCAAGGTTGATGCAATCGCCGTCGGCACAGTGTCACTTCAGCTACCATCGGGATTAGTGATGAACTTAAATCATTGTTATTTAGTGCCTGCGTTGAGCATGAACATTATATCTGGATCTTGTTTATTGCGAGACGGTTACTCTTTTAAGTCAGAGAATAATGGTTGTTCTATTTCTATGAGTAACATCTTTTATGGTCATGCACCCAGTGTGAGAGGATTGTTCATATTGAATCTTGATAGTGATACACACATACATAACATTGAGACCAAAAGAGTTAGAGTTAACAATGATAGCACCATATTTCTGTGGCACTGCTGCTTAGGTCATATTGGTGTAAAGCGCATGAAGAAACTCCATGCCGATGGACTTTTGGAGTCACTTGACTTTGATTCACTTGACACGTGCGAACCATGCCTCATGGGCAAGATGACTAAAACTCCGTTCTCCGGAACAATGGAGCGTGCAAGTGACTTGTTGGAAATCATACATACCGATGTGTGTGGTCCGATGAGCGTAGAGGCACGCGGCGGATATCGTTATTTTCTCACCTTCACTGACGATTTGAGTAGATATGGTTATGTCTACTTAATGAAGAACAAGTCTGAAACATTTGAAAATTTCAAGCAATTTCAGAGTGAAGTTGAAAATCATCGTAACAAGAAGATCAAGTTCCTACGGTCTGATCGTGGGGGTGAATATCTGAGTTTCGAGTTTGGTGCTCACTTAAGACAATGTGGAATTGTTTCACAGTTGACACCGCCTGGAACACCACAGCATAATGGTGTGTCCGAACGTCGTAATCGTACTTTATTAGAGATGGTGCGATCTATGATGTCTCTTACCGATTTGCCGTTATCGTTTTGGGGTTATGCATTAGAAACAGCTGCATTCACTTTAAATAGGGCGCCATCAAAATCCGTTGAGACAACAACATACGAACTGTGGTATGGCAAAATGCCAAAGTTGTCGTTTCTTAAAGTTTGGGGATGTGATGCTTATGTCAAAAAGCTTTAGCCTGAAAAGCTGGAACCCAAAGCGGAAAAGTGCATCTTCATACGAAAAGAGACAGTTGGGTACACCTTCTATCTCAAATCCGAGGGCAAAGTGTTTTTTGCTAAAAACATAGCTTTTCTCGAGAAGGAGTTTCTCTCGAGAGAATTGAGTGGGAGGAAGATAGAACTTGATGAGGTTGTCGAACCTCTCATCCCTCTGGATGGTGGCGCAGGGCAAGGGGAAACCTCTGTCGTTGCAACGCCGGTTGAGGAGGAAGTTAATGATGATGATCATGAAACTCCGGTTCAAGTTTCTGTCGAACCACGCAGGTCGACGAGACCACGTGCTGCTCCAGAGTGGTACGGTAATCCCGTCATGTCAATCATGTTGTTAGACAATAATGAACCTTCAAATTATGAAGAAGCAATGGTGGGTCCAGATTCCAACAAATGGCTAGAAGCCATGAAGTCCGAGATAGGATCCATGTATGAGAACAAAGTGTGGACTTTGGAAGTACTACCTGAGGGCCGCAAGGCTATTCAGAACAAATGGATCTGTAAGAGGAAGACGGACGCTGACGGCAATGTGACCGTTTATAAAGCTCGACTTGTGGCAAAGGGTTTTTCACAAATTCAAGGAGTTGACTACGATGAGACATTCTCACCCGTAGCGATGCTTAAGTCCGTCAGAATCATGTTAGCAATAGCTGCATTTTTCGATTATGAAATCTGGCAGATGGATGTCAAAACGGCGTTCCTTAACGGTTTCTTTAAGGAAGAGTTGTATATGATGCAACCAGAAGGTTTTGTCGATCCTAAGAATGCTAACAAGGTGTGCAAGCTCTAGCGATCCATTTATGGACTGGTGCAAGCATCTCGGAGTTGGAACAAACGCTTTGATGAGGTGATCAAAGCATTTGGGTTTATACAAGTGGTTGCAGAATCTTGTATTTACAAGAAAGTGAGTGGGAGCTCTGTGGCGTTTCTAATATTATATGTGGATGACATATTGCTGATTGGAAACAACGTAGAGTTTTTGGAGAGCATAAAGGATTACTTGAATAAAAGTTTCTCTATGAAGGACCTAGGAGAAGCTGCTTACATTCTAGGCATTAAGATCTACAGGGATAGATCGAAACGCATGATAGGACTTTCACAAAGCACATACCTTGATAAAGTTTTGAAGAGGTTCAAAATGGAACAGTCCAAGAAAGGGTTCTTGCCAGTTTTACAAGGTTCGAGATTGAGTAAGACTTAGTGCCCAGCAACTGATGAGGATAGAGAGCATATGAGCACCGTCCCCTATGCTTCAGCCATAGGTTCTATCATGTATGCAATGCTGTGCACTAGACCGGATGTTGGCCTGGCCATAAGTATGGCAGGCAGGTTCCAGAGTAATCCAGGAGTGGATCACTGGACGGTGGTCAAGAATATCCTGAAGTACCTGAAAAGGACTAAGGAGATGTTTCTCGTGTATGGAGGTGACGAAGAGCTCGCCGTAAAGGGTTACGTCGATGCAAGCTTTGACATAGATCCGGACGACTCTAAGTCGCAGACCGGATACATATTTATTCTTAATGGGGGTGTGGTAAGCTGATGCAGTTCCAAGCAGAGCGTCGTAGCAGATTCTACATGTGAAGCGGAGTACATGGCTGCCTCGGAGGCGGCTAAGGAGGGTGTCTGGATGAAGCAGTTCATGACGGATCTTGGAGTGGTGCCAAGTGCACTGAATCCAATAACCTTGTTCTGTGACAACACGGGTGCCATTGCCATAGCAAAGGAACCACGGTTTCACAAGAAGTCCAGACACATCAAACGACGCTTCAACCTCATCCACGACTACGTCGAAGGGGAGGACGTAAATATATGCAAAGTGCACACGGATCTGAATGTAGCAGACCCGCTGACTAAACCTCTTCCACGGGCAAAGCATGATCAACACCAGAACTGTATGGGTGTTAGATTTATTAGAATGTAATTCGCATGATGATGTGAGGGCTAGATTATTGACTCTAGTGCAAGTGGGAGACTGTTGGAATTATGCCCCAGAGGCAATAATAAATATAGTTATTATTATAATTCCTGTATCAAGATAATCGTTTATTATCCATGCTATAATTGTATTGAATGAAGACTTATATACATGTGTGGATACATAGACAAAACACTGTCCCTAGCAAGCCTCTAGTTGGCTAGCCAGTTGATCAAAGATAGTCAGTGTCTTCTGATTATAAACAAGGTGTTGTTGCTTGATAACTGGATCACGTCATTAGGAGAATCACGTGATGGACTAAACCCAAACTAATAGATGTAGCATGTTGATCGTGTCATTTTGTTGCTACTGTTTTCTGCGTGTCAAGTATTTGTTCCTATGACCATGAGATCATATAACTCACTGACACCGGAGGAATACTTTGTGTGTATCAAACGTCGCAACATAACTGGGTGACTATAAAGATGCTATACAGTTATCTCCGAAGGTGTTCGTTGAGTTAGTATGGATCGAGACTGGGATTTGTCACTCCGTGTGACGGAGAGGTATCTCGGGGCCCACTCGGTAATACAACATCACACACAAGCCTTGCAAGCAATGTGACTTAGTGTAAGTTGCGGGATCTTGTATTACGGAACGAGTAAAGAGACTTGCCGGTAAACGAGATTGAAATAGGTATGCGGATACTGACGATCGAATCTCGGGCTAGTAACATGCCGAAGGACAAAGGGAATGACATACGGGATTATATGAATCCTTGGCACCGAGGTTCGAACGATAAGATCTTCGTAGAATATGTAGGATCCAATATGGGCATCCAGGTTCCTCTATTGGATATTGACCGAGGAGTCTCTCGGGTCAGGTCTACATAGTTCTCGAACCCGCAGGGTCTGCACACTTAAGGTTCGACGTTGTTTTATGCGTATTTGAGTTATATGGTTGGTTACCGAATGTTGTTCGGAGTCCCGGATGAGATCAGGGACGTCACGAGGGTTTCCGGAATGGTCCAGAAACGAAGATTGATATATAGGATGATCTCATTTGATTACCGGAAGGTTTTCGGAGTTACCGGGAATGTACCGGGAATGACGAATGGGTTCCGGGAGTTCACCGGGGGGGGGGGGGGGGGCAACCCACCCCGGGGAAGCCCATAGGCCTTGGGGGTGGCACACCAGACCTTAGTGGGCTGGTGGGACATCCCAAGAAGGCCCTATGCGCCATAGGAAGAAAATCAAAGAGAAAAAAAAAGAGGAGGCGGGAAAAGGGGGAAGGACTCCTCCTTCCAAACCTAGTTGGACTCGGTTTGGAAGGGGAGGGTTCCCCCCTTAGGCTCGGCCGACCCCCTTGGGAGTCCTTGGACCCCAAGGCAAGGCTCCCCCTCCTCCCCCTATATATACGGAGGTTTTAGGGCTGATTTGACAACTTTTGCCACGGCAGCCCGACCACATATCTCCACGGTTTTACCTCTAGATCGCGTTTCTGCGGAGCTCGGGCGGAGCCCTGCTGAGATAAGATCACCACCAACCTCTGGAGCGCCGTCACGCTGCCGGAGAACTCTTCTACCTCTCCGTCTCTCTTGCTGGATCAAGAAGGCCGAGATCATCGTCGAGCTGTACGTGTGCTGAACGCGGAGGTGCCTTCCGTTCGGCACTAGATCGTGGGACTGATCGCGGGACGGTTCGCGGGGCGGATCGAGGGACGTGAGGACGTTCCACTACATCAACCGCGTTCACTAACGCTTCTGCTGTACGGTCTACAAGGGTACGTAGATCACACATCCCCTCTCATAGATGGACATCACCATGATAGGTCTTCGTGCGCGTAGGAAATTTTTTGTTTCCCATGCGACGTTCCCCAACAACGACGGCTTAGGCTGTGTTGATCCTCGAGCAGAATTGCCACTACGAACCCCTGGTGCAGAAGTTGGGGTGACTCAAGCGAAAGGTCCAAGACATGGGGGAGCTAATGGATACCCTCACTAGATACGCTGAAGCCGACGACACCAAAGATCCCGGTGAGGACGGTAAAGCTAACTCGCCATAGAAGGGCGAGTCATCCTAAAATCATACCCGATTCCAGGGACGTAACCGCCACAATCAGGGAGCCAATGGCAAGAGAAGGCAGCAAGAGGAATCTTCGGATTTAGTCGCCAATACCAACACCAGGAATGGCAACCAACGCCAGAAGAAAAACAGGGGTTACAGTGGTAAGAAGCCGCGTAACTATGAAGAGTTACTCAAGGGCCCTTGCCCGCACCATGCCATGGAAGACGGACCGGCAAATCATTCCTGGGAGAACTGCTTCGTGATGCGGGAGTTTCGGGCGGAGGAGATCAAGAAAAGCCAAAATGGTGACCCGGACCAATGGCAGGAGCAGTTTGCTGCACCCAACCAACGTCAGAACCCCTTTGGCGGTTTTCCCGAGCTGGGGGCTCAGGGGGGCTCGCAGCCAAGCAGCGGCCAGTATCCAGTGCATCACCAGCGATGGTATAACCCGCCCGGAGCTTTTCAGCAACCACCCCCACAGGGGGCTTCGCAGGGTCACGATGATAACGGCGGCTTTCGCAACAACCCCAAACAGTTAAGCAATGGGCAGTACCACGTTTTCACCACCAATGCTTGCAGACGTGATAAGAAGGTGAGCCACCGGGCATACAGTGTGTCTGAGCCGGCACTTCCCACGTACCTCCACTGGTCCGAGCAGACCATATCATGGAGTAGGGAGGATCATCCACCAGGAGTTGATAATCCTGGCGACTTAGCGTTGGTCGTAGCTCCCCAAGTTGGGGGGTACACCCTGTCGAAGGTGCTAATGGACGGTGGCAGCAACATTAATATCTTATATTTTGACACTTTCCAAAGGATGAATCTATTGGAGAAGGATTTGATGCCTTCAACCACGGTATTCCACGGAATCGTCCCGGGCAAGTCGGCGTACCCCATAGGCCGAGTCAGACTCACAGTCGCATTTAGAACATCATATAACTACAGGAGTGAGTCGCTGATGTTTGAGGTGGTCAAATTAAAAAGCCCCTACCATGCGCTATTTGGGCGGCCGGCTTACGCCCGGTTCATGGCTCGCCCATGCTATGTTTACCTTAAACTCAAGATGCCTGGTCCTAAGGGACCCATCACGGTGGACGGTGATAGAAGAATTGCAAAGGAATGTGAAGAAGGGGACGCGGCTTATGCAGAAGTCGCCTGCGCTGCAGAAGAGCTCAAGTATCATCGGGCCAATGTTGATCCTGCTGACATGTCACCCTTAAAGAAGCCAACGACAGATGCTGAGCCGCCCCTCAAGTTCAAACCAACGGATGACACTAAAACAGTTGATTTCGTTCCCGACGATTCATCCAAGCAGTTCACCATTGGGACGGGTCTGGATCCCAAATAGGAAAGCGCGCTCACCGAATTCATCCATGAGAATCGGGACATCTTCGCATGGAAACCTTCTGACATGCCTGGTGTGCCGAGAGAATTCGCTGAGCACCATCTTAATGTTGACCCAAAGGCAAAACCTATCCACCAGTATCTTCGCAGGTTTAACGAGGAACGACGCAAGGCAATCGGGGAAGAGGTTGCCCGTCTCTTAGCCGCCGGATTCATCGTGGAAGTTTTCCACCCCAAATGGTTGGCTAACCCGGTCTTGGTACTAAAAAAGAATGGTACTTCCCGTATGTGCATTGATTACACGGACCTCAACAGAGCTTGTCCAAAAGATCCTTTCGCTCTTCCCCGCGTTGACCAAATTATTGACTCGGTGGCAGGATGCGAACGTTTGTGCTTTTTGGACGCCTACTCTGGATATCACCAAATCAAGATGGTCGTGGAGGATCAAGAGAAAACAGCTTTTATAACCCCCTTTGGGGCTTTTTGCTATGCATCCATGCCGTTTGGGCTCAAGAGTGCAGGGGCGACTTATCAGCGCTGCATCCAGAACTGCCTCCGCAGCCAAATCGGACGCAACGTCCACGCCTATGTCGATGACATTGTGATTAAGACCCGCCAGGGGGAGACGCTACTGGAGGATCTCAAGGAAATTTTCGATAACCTACGGGTGTATCAGATGAAGCTGAATCCCACCAAGTGTGTTTTTGGTGTTCCTGCAGGGAAATTGTTGGGCTTCCTGGTGTCTGAGCGTGGCATTGAAGCTAACCCGGACAAAATCGAAGCAGTCACGTCCCTTGGGAAATTGGCAAATGTTAACCAAGTCCAATGGATGGCGGGTCGCATTGCGGCTTTAAGTCGCTTCGTAAGCCGCCTGGGAGAAATGGCGATTCCCCTTTATCAATTACTAAAGAAATCTGACCATTTTGTTTGGACAGATGAGGCAGATGAGGCTTTCGAAGCCTTGAAATGGCAACTGGTCAACCCGCTGGTCTTGGCCGCCCCGACTGAGAAAGAACCCATGCTTTTGTATATTGCGGCAAACTCTAAAGCAGTAAGTGTGCCGGTGGTCGTTGAAAGGAAGGAGGAAGGGAAGGAATACCCAGTGCAGCACCCGGTGTATTTTGTCAGCGAAGTGCTAACTCTTTCCAAACAACGGTACCCACATTGGTAGAAGTTAGTGTATGGGGTGTTTATGGCGAGTCGGAAGCTTAAGCATTATTTTCAAGAGCATCCCATCACGATGGTTAGTTCCGCCCCCCTTGGGGACATCATCCAGAATCGGGAGGCAACAGGGCGGATTGCCAAGTGGGCGATTGAACTTGGGCCGCATCACGTGTGATATACCCCTCGCATAGCCATCAAATCTCAAGCTTTAGTTGATTTCGTCAATGATTGGACGGAGTTGCAGGCCCCGGAAGACAGGCCTGATCTTACATACTGGACTATTTATTTTGATGGATCCAGACAGCTGGAGGGCTCGGGGGCTGGTGTGGTACTGGTGTCCCCTCAAGGAGATAAATTCTATTATGTGCTCCGACTCATGTTTCCGTGCACCAACAATGCTGCGGAATATGAAGCTTTGCTTCACGGCTTGCGACTCGCCAAGGAGATGAACCTTACGCGGGTTAGATGTTTTGGCGATTCTGATCTGGTGGCGCAGCAAGTTTCAGGCACTTGGGATTCTCGAGACCCCGTGATGGTGGCTTACAGAAGAGTTGTGTCCGATGTGGCGGGTCATTTCCATGGCTATCAGGTTGATCACATTGACCGGCGCCTTAACGAGGCATCTGACGCCCTTTCACGTCTTGGTTCCCAGCGAAAGCCGGTTCCCCTCAAAGTTTTTCTGGATATTTTGCATAATCCCTCCGTAAGTGTGCCATCAGAGGAGGAGTTGGCGATACCAGATCCTGAGTCTCAGCTCGTGGCGGCTCTCCACGTCACGCCGGATTGGGTTCTGCCCTATCTGGCCTATCTCGCCCGGGGCAAGTTGCCAACAGACAAAGTTTTGGCCCGCCAAATTGTTCGGCGAAGCAAATCCATGGTGATCATCAATGGCGAATTATATAAGCGGAGTGCCTCTGGGGTTTTTCAACGATGTGCTTCCTCCGAAAAATGATGCATAATCGTAAATGACATTCATTCCGGTGATTGTGGGCATCACGCCGGGTCACGCTCCTTGGTTTCAAAGGCATTTCGTCATGGTTTCTTTTGGTTGACGGCTCATGCAGATGCAGAAGAGATAGTTCGTCGATGCGAGGTATGCCAGCGTTATGGACGACAAGATCATGTGCCGGCTCAAGAACTAAGAATGATTCCCATCACTTGGCCTTTCGCGGTCCGGGGATTAGACATGGTTGGCCCCTTTAAAATGTCATCTAACAAGAAAACCCATTTGCTGGTGGCGGTTGATAAGTTCACCAAGTGGGTCGAGGAAGAGCCTGTTGGAGCTTGCGATGCGGAGATGGCGGTGAAATTCTTGAAAAAGATGATCTTCCGGTTCGGATATCCACACAGTATCATTACTGATAATGGTACTAATTTGTCTCAAGGGGCGATGCAGGAGTTTTGCCGTCGAGAGCATATTCGGCTTGACATTTCTGCGGTCGCTCACCCGCAGTCTGATGGGCAGGCGGAACGGGCGAATCAGGAAGTTTTACGGGGAATCAAGCCCCGGCTCATGGTTCCTTTGGAAAAAACCCCGGGATGTTGGGTTGAGGAGTTGCCTTCAGTGTTATGGAGCATCCGGACCACCCCGAACCGGTCCACGGGTTTTACCCCTTTCTTTCTGGTCTATGGAGCAGAAGCTGTTCTTCCCACTAACATGAGGCATGACTCGCCCAGAGTCGCCGCTTACGTGGAACAGGACAACGAACTGGCGCGTCAAGACTCTTTGGACGCCTTAGAGGAGGCGCGTGACTTGGCTGCGTCCCGATCGGCCATTTATCAGTAGGATTTACGGTGTTATCACAACCGCCGAGTCAAAAGCCGAACCTTTCAAGAAGGCAACTTAGTGCTTCGGCTGATACAGGATCGTGCTGGCATGCATAAGTTATCACCACCATGGGAAGGACCGTTCGTCGTCAGCAAAAATCTTCACAACGACTCTTACTATCTGGTGGATCTCCGGCCTGACCGGCCAACCACGGAGGCTGAGTCGACTCGCCCCTGGAATATTGTCCACTTGCGGCCTTACTACACTTGAGCTTTTAAGCTCTGCATTTTGTAAGTTTTTTAGTCCTTATTATAAAGCAATAAAATTAAAACGCCTCCCAACTTGGGGGCTTCCTCTTATGAGATTAGCTTTATTATCGTTTTGGCCTATGAAATTATTATGTTGGGTGGCGCTTGAGCTTTTTGACTCGCCCTATCCTGTCGCGACCTTATGAGCCGACAAATCATTCTTGGGTGGCGCTTGAGCTTTCTGACTCGCCCTATCCCGTCGCGACCTTATGAGCCGACGAAATCATTCTTGGGTGGCGCTTGAGCTTTTTGACTCGCCCTATCCTGTCGCGACCTTATGAGCCGACGAAACCGCTATCTTGGGTGGCGCTTGAGATTTCTGACTCGCCCTATCCTGTCGCGACCTTATGAGCCGACGAAATCATTCTTGGGTGGCGCTTGAGCTTTCTGACTCGCCCTATCCTGTCGCGACCTTATGAGCCGACGAAATCATTCTTGGGTGGCGCTTGAGCTTTTTGACTCGCCCTATCCTGTCGCGACCTTATGAGCTGACGAAATCATTATCTTGGGTGGCGCTTGAGCTTTCTGACTCGCCCTATCCTGTCGCGACCTTATGAGCCGACGAAATCATTCTTGGGTGGCGCTTGAGCTTTCTGACTCGCCCTATCCTATCACGACCTTATGAGCCGACGAAATCATTCTTGGGTGGCGCTTGAGCTTTTTGACTCGCCCTATCCTGTCGCGACCTTATGAGCCGACGAAATCATTATCTTGGGTGGCGCTTGAGCTTTTTGACTCGCCCTATCCTGTCGCGACCTTATGAGCCGACGAAACTGCTATCTTGGGTAGCGCTTGAGCTTTCTGACTCGCCCTATCCTGTCGCAACCTTATGAGCCGACGAAATCATTCTTGGGTGGCGCTTGAGCTTTTTGACTCGCCCTATCCTGTCGCGACCTTATGAGCCGACGAAATCATTATCTTGGGTGGCGCTTGAGCTTTTTGACTCGCCCTATACTGTCGCGACCTTATGAGCCGACGAAACTGCTATCTTGGGTGGCGCTTGAGTTTTTTGACTCGCCCTATCCTGTCACGACCTTATGAGCCGACGAAATTACTATTTTTTACCTTCCTAAGCACTGCCGCAAGGTTTTTCAGACTTTTTTCTGATTCGCCTCAAAATATTTTGGGGCGACTGCTATTTGTTATTTTGAGGTTTTTCAGACTTCTTATTCACTGAGATGGTTTCACATATGTTTTTCAAAGCTTAGAACAGGTTGATGATCAAAATCACTCTATCCATGGCGGATTAAGCATCATAAAAAAGCCTCAAACGGCGGATCAAGTATTTCAAATCGCCTTAAGGGCGACATAAGGATTTTTTAAAGGTATCACAAAGGCAGTATCGATTCCTAAAGGTGACCTATTACATGGCTCTCATGGCCAATTCAATGAAAATTTATTCTGCTGACGCCCTTGGATCAGCCTGCTGCGAGCTTTGACCAACTTCAATCTGCAAGTCGCCCAGTACCCAGTTACACTTGGACAAAGCGGCAAATTCATCTTCATCGGTCAGGATTGATGAAAGATCCGCGTCCAAGTCAAAAGGATTCTTGGGTCGGCACGGAGTTAAGCTGGCCGTCACAAAGGTTGGCGGGTTGACCTTCTTGTTCTTATTGTCATAGGCGGCCTGGTATTTTGATAAGTCCAGGCTTGCAGCAAGCTGAGTCGCCGCCAGCTGGGAGTCCTTGACAACATGCTGATAGTCCTCTTCGGTGAATTCTGACCCATCATCCTTAAGTTGAGGAAAGCCCGTCGCTACTTCTTCTGGGTTGATCTCTGGAGCATATGCTAAGCATCGACTCAGCGTAGTCAGCACTCCTTTCCGGGCGGCTGATCGAGTTAACTCGCCAATCTGGGGAGGAAGCGTGGATAGGCAACCAAGCATCTTCTTTATTGATGTTATAGGCTCCTTGGCACCCATCACCGCCTTCACAGTCAGCACACTGTCGGTATATAGCTGCTCTGTCAGCGTGTAAATCGCCTTCAGCGTCAGGACGCAATCATCTTGAAGATTGACGGCTCTCGGACCTGTATAAGGGGTAATGATAGTCAGCGACTCAGATAAGAGGTATTTGTTTACAAAAATCAAGAGTTAGTTATTTACCAAAGACGGCATGTGCCATGTTTGAAATATGACGTTTTAAGCCGGACAGTTCTTGTTGCACAGTATCCAATTTGGCCTCAACTTTCTCTGCTCGCTTTGTTAAAACATCTTGGTCAGCTTGAGCCCTTTTAAGTCGGCTTTTAGCTTTTCCATCTCAGCTAGGACCAGTCGATACTTCTCCTCCGATTTGGCTCGTGCATCCTGCTGATCAGATAAGCTTTTCTTCAAGTCGCCTAGTGCCGATTCAGTCTGGATAAGAGATTCCTGTTGAAGCATATGATTAAGGGGCAAGTCTCAGAACTATTGCAAGCAATATCCCTGACACTTGCGGGCTAATGTATAATTTTCAGACAAAATTATACAGCATCAAGACCCGGCTCATCTTTTTTCCTGATGACCCGGCCCTTGGGGGTTACTGGTCGAAAGTTTTTAACTCATCAAGACCCGACTCATCTTTTTCTGATGACCCGGCCCTTGGGGGTTACTGGTCAAAAGTTTTTAAGTCATCAAGACCCGGCTCATCTTTTTACTGATGACCCGGCCCTTGGGGGTTACTGGTCGAAAGTTTTTCAAGTCATGAAGACCCGGCTCATCTTTTTACTGATGACCTGGCCCTTGGGGGTTAATGGGGATAATATAGTATACATCAAAATTTACCTCATGTTTGGCTTTCAGCATCCGAAGCAGGCTTTTCTCCATCTCATAACTCGCCTCCAGGCGACTTGCAAAACCAGAGCAAAGTTCTTTGAATTCCAAATGTTCATATTAAGAGAGCTTGGCCTTGGAGAGTTCATACTCAGGAACAGTTTGAGATGATGATGATACATGCTTCGATAAAACCGCTGTGGCCGGTTTAGAGAAGCCCGGTACCAGTGATAATTACAGCGTCCGGGTCTTCTGCTGTTGTCAATGGACTTGGCGGCTTGGGGGCATCCATTGTTTCCTTGGGAGAGCTAGGGAGATCCACTTGATCCTCAGGTTTGTCTTGGTCCGGGTTATCTTGGATCGGCGCCGGCTCTTTGATAGGCTCCGAGATTATGATGGGAGTTGACCCGCCAGTTTTCCTTTTCTTCGCCTGTGCCCTGAAAGAGGAAAGAGGCGCGTTTAAGGACTGAAAATTTATCACCATCAGATTCAAAGTAAAAATTATCAAAAGACTTACCCAGGGACACGGATCATTAGCGGAAGTGCCGACATTACTGAGTCGCCAGATGTAGGAGGAGAATTCTGCAAGAGTTGTACGTCGAAGTTATAAGCGGGTGTGGGGACCCCGATCCTAAGCCATAGGAATCTAGCCTGTAACCCATCGCATCCCTTTGTGGTCTCACGCACGGTTAACTCCACGGCTGCAGCCTTACCTTAGCCGGGACCGTTTGCGTCTTTTGACCTACGTATGCAATAGTATCGCTAGCAATCCAATGTCAAAGAACCCGGATCGACATGTCTAGTCATAAACCAAAGTGGCAGTACCGCACCCAACAAAGCAGGTGTCGGTCATCGGCGAATGTAGACGAGTCGTAGAAAGCTACAAGGACTCCATTACATTGCGTGACATTTCCCCAAATGGGACAGACACAACAGCTAAGAAGGACACATGCCGGTCAACCAATGTGTTCGGAGCAGTAGCGAACTACCAAGGCTCGTTGGACCACAAAGGGGCATTTCCTTGTAAGGAGTGCTACTAAAGTTCACGACTAGGTAATCGAACCCCATACATATCAAGTAAGACACACGTACGCATGGCATACCGATATGTATAGATACATCGATGGCATCACAACATAACCATAAACATACAAGCTTTATTTAAGAGGCTCGGAAGAGCCACACACATAATATTACACATTAAGGGTCTCACGACCCATAATAGCAGTCATACAATACAAGCCAGCGGAAGAGTTATAAACTGTCTGGGTACAGACATGGCAACTAGTAGGCACGTGGCCTGACTATACTACAGAGCCGACGTAGGGCCAGATCGTAGCTGGGACACCAGCTACTCGTCGTCGTCGATGTCTACGAAGAACCCTCCATTAGGGTCATTAGCAACCTCTACAACATTTATTAAGCAAACATGAGTACGAAGGTACTCAGCAAGACTTTAGGAGAACTAACTACTCATGCAAGGTATCAAAAGGTATTGTGGGGTTTCAGGCGGAAAGCCAGCATTTGACTCGTGGCTAGACAACTTGCATTTTTAAATTAGTTTTGACAACTTGATTTCTTGCACACGAGTCCACTAACACCACAACAATACACTATCGTGGAATCATTCCGTCTCCATATGGAAATGCCGTCCACGACACTCACGCTTATCTTGACAATTTTATGAGTAGCCGTTGAAGTTATCTATGAACAACATATGTCTCCAAGTAGTCCATATCCGCGGACGCGGCTATTCGAATAGATCATAACCCTGCAGGGGTGTACTTCGTCACACACGCTCTCGCCACTTATCGCTATGTGCACGTCATGCACCTCGGCAACCTTCAAGCGGAAGCCCAGCGAGGGAGTCGGCCACGACCGTTAACCACACTAGTACCTAGTCCAGGTTTATCGCCTATCTGAGAGCAACCCGTACGGAAGTCCGGCTGAGGTTTCCGCCACGACGTCAAACGATGTGCGCAGGGTTCCCAAGCCCACCATCCGGGTGCCACTTGGTACACCGTGCCACTGCCTACCGCATCACGGTCCACCTCTCAGGTCAGCACCATGCACGGCCTCCAGCATTTCTATAAACACGAGAAACTACTTGCAACTCCTGGACCGAGTACTACGCGATTAATAGGCCGAGCGGGGTCATATTTCAGGGCCCAGCATGTGGTAGTATCTAGTCTTGGATTACATACACGGAACTCAGTTCCTAAGGACGGTTCCAATGAAACAACCCGCCATGTACTCCTACACAGCCTTTCACCGGTACCTTTACCAAATCAAGTTCAACACACGACCTTTGCTTACCGAACACATTCCACATTTCTGTTCATCTCCCAGATGACAGACCATACACAACTCTAAGCATAGCATGCATAGCAGGATAAGGCACATCACAGCTCAGGCAACTACCAGGTATGCTAGGTTGCAAGGTTTGGCTATTTACTGTGACAATGTTAAGTCATGCAAAGGAAGTGGGTTCAACTATCGTGGCAAAAGCAGTTGAAGCATTTGGTCCTAATGCAATAATTAGGTGCAGGAGCAAGAACATGGGATTTATCGAGATGATCAAAAGGGTTGCTTGCCTTGTTGCTCAGAGGAGGAACGATACCCGTCAGACGGATATTCGGTGGAATCCGGGGGTGCGCAGCCTACCGAAATGAATGGCAACATTCAATAACAATCATATGCAATCAAAATGATGCATGAGCATGTCATTAGAATGCAAAATGATAAGTTATTATAATCAAGATGTTTTAGGTTTAGAGTTGATTTGAATCACATTCGAATAGCAATTCAAACGGTATTCTCGGATACCGGTTTAATTGATTCGACCTGATGCTCAGATCAACTTAATGTTAACATGCATGAAATGTCATGTTATGGTACTGATTTATATCTAGGGCGGTGTGCGATCATTGCATTTATAATGAAATTTGGATATTTTTGCAAATTCCATTTATAAAGTAATTATAAGAATTGAATTATTCCTTATTCCACATTTTAGGGTTCTGTAACTTTTTCAAACATGGTTGAAAATAGCATAATCAGAATCCTTGAATTTTTCTGATACTTTTTCATATATAATTTATTTTCATTGGAGTTACAGATTAATTTCTATGATTTTTGCAATTTTTAGCAATTTCCTGAATTAGTTTTAAACTGGAAATTCCATTTATTGCATCAGGCTAACGTCAGCAAGTCAGCCGACCTGTTCAGGTCAAACCTGACAGGGGGCCCCACTGGTCAGCCTCTCTGGGACTAATCCCGCGCTGACCAGCCCCTAATTGGGGTTTGACCAGGCGTGGGGCCCTCTGGCAGCGACTGAGGGGAGGGCGATTACGCCCTAATGGTCGGCCACGTCGACGCCCACCGGAGGGTGGTCGCCGGCAACCAGGCCCGCGGCGGAGGGCTCGCCGGAGGCGACCTAGACGGCGCTGCACAGCACGAAAACGCACGCGGTTGGCAGCTACAGCAAGCTCGCGAAGTGGCCGATCTGGCAGGACCAACTGGGGAGGCTAGGGTCGCCGGAAGAGGCGTCGGCGACGAGCCGGAGCGGCGGTCCTCGTCGGGCTCCGGTGAAACTAGGGCTAGAGGAGGGGATCGATGGGGAAATCTTAGGGGAAACGACCGCATGCTCACGGGGAGTGCAGAGCAGAGCTTAGACGGCTCGGGGAAGGCTTGGGGGCGACGAATCGACGGGAGAGGTCCGGCGGCCGGAGGTGGAAGACGACGGCGTTGCGGGCGTTGCAGGGCTCGAGGAAGCTTCGGCTTCTGCAGAGACGATCAGGGCGACGAGGCGGAGCTAATGGCGTGCTCTGGGAGGGGATCCTATGGCCAGGGGCACGGGCAGCTCGAGCTCGAGCTCGGCTCTAATGGCGGCAGCAAGGAGGGGGAGGAGATCCGGGCGGAGGAGGAGAACCGAGGCAGGGAATGGATAGGGGAAGCTCTGGGGAGCTTATCCCCGTCGTCGCCAGCGCGAACCGGCGGCCAGGCAGGCACGCAGGTGCGTGGCCGCGCCGGAGGGGGCGGCGGCCACCTCCTGCTGCCTACTGGCGCGAGGGAGGGGACGACCGGGGAGATGGGCCGGGCCAGGCTGAGGCGACAGGTAAGTTTTTTCCCATTTTCGCTGTTTTTGTTTTTATGTTTTGCTATTTATCGCTTTCTTAATTATTTCAGCTCCAAAACAAAAAGTAAAAACTATTTTAGACCTCCTGAAATATTTGTTATAATATCCCCACTCATTTCCAAGACTTTCAACATTTTTGGAAAATTATAGTTTCTGATTTCAATTTTTTTAAATTTGAAACCAGTAGCTTTTGCATTTATTAAAATGCTTAAAGTGTCAAGAAAATAGTTTTCTCCAATGCTCATTTACTTTCATGATTTATCAGAAAGTTTGAACATTTCTTGAGGCCATTTTGGGTTCATTGATTTTGAACTAGTTGAAATTTCCTTTAATGGAAATGGTGGCTAGGGTTTTGAGTTTTTCCTTTGCCACTTTGTTGTTTTTGTTGAAACTTCTTAGATGCAAATGCAAAGAAGACATGAGCACAATGCTATCTTGCTTAAGGGTTAGGGATGTGACAACTCACCCCCACTCAAAAGAATCTCGTCCCGAGATTTAGAAGTCGTCGGGAATAACGCAGGATATTCGAGTCGGAGACGATCCTCTCTTTCCCAAGTTGCCTCCTTTTCAGAATGATTTGACCATTGAACTTTAAGAAACTTGAGGTTTCGACGTCGAGTGGTACGCTCAGCTTGATCAAGAATACGCACGGGGTATTCTCGGTAAGAAAGGTTATCTTGTAGATCAAGCGTTTCGTGGTCCACTTCACGGATAGGATCCGAAAAGCAACGCCTGAGTTGCGAGACGTGGAAAACATCATGAACCTTGGAAAGATGCAGAGGAAGTTCCAACTGGTAGGCAACTTCTCCTCGTTTGGCAAGAATGCGGAAAGGTCCAATGTAACGAGGAGCCAACTTGCCCTTGATACCGAAACGATGGGTACCCTTCAAAGGTGTAACCCGAAGGTAAGCCTTCTCGTCAACTTCAAAGGTCACAGCCTTATGATGACGATCATATTGGCTCTTTTGACGAGACTGGTCTGTTTTCAACTTTTCACGAATAATGCGAACCTGCTCTTCTGCATCCTGGATCATATCCGGGCCAAAGAGTTGCCTCTCTCCGGTTTCTGACCAATTAAGAGGGGTTCGACATCTTCGTCCATAGAGAACTTCAAAAGGGGCTTTGCCCAAGCTTGATTGATAACTATTGTTATAAGCGAATTCGGTGAATGGAAGACACTTCTCCCAGTTCATACCGAACGAAATAACACAAGCTCGGAGCATATCTTCTAGAATTTGATTCACTCTTTCTACTTGACCACTTGATTGGGGATGGAAAGCAGTGCTAAAAGATAAGTGAGTCCCCATGGCATTCTGAAAACTTTCCCAGAAACGAGAAGTAAAAATACTTCCACGGTCCGAGTTAATTTCCAGGGGAACACCATGAAGAGACACTATTCGAGAGATATATAACTCTGCTAGCTGGCTAGCCGTTATACTCTCACGAACAGGAAGAAAATGAGCCACTTTGGAAAGACGGTCAATGACCACAAAGATAGCATTATTTCCTTTCTTGGTCTTGGGAAATCCGGTAATGAAATCCATGCTAACTTTATCCCATTTCCATTCAGGAATAGCTAAAGGTTGAAGGGTGCCAGCAGGCCTTTGATGTTCTGCCTTAACTTGACGACAATTGTCGCAGTTAGCAACGAACTCAGCAATTTCTCTCTTCATCCTAGTCCACCAGAACCTCTGGCGTAGGTCCTGATACATCTTAGTACTACCGGGATGAATGGTGAGAGGAGAATCATGAGCCTCTTTAAGGATTAACTGCCTTAGGTGTGGGTTCTTAGGAACCACTAAACGATTCTGGAAGAACACAACACCTTGATCATTCATGGAAAATTCTTTAGCGTTTCTGCTAAAAATATTGTCCTTGATCCGTGATATACCCTTGTCACGCTTTTGGCTAGTTATAATTTGATCCTTAAGAGTAGGCTTCGCCACCAAGGTAGAAAGGAATCCTTGAGGAACAATATGAAGATTCAACTTCCGAAAGTCCTCATGGAGAAGTGGTTGACCTTGTTGTAGCATCAAATTGTTACAATAAGATTTACGACTTAGTGCATCGGCCATAACATTGGCCTTCCCCGGGGTGTAAGTTATCCCTAAGTCGTAATCCGAGATCAACTCAACCCACCGTCTTTGCCTGAGATTCAAATCCGGCTGGGTGAAGATATATTTCAAACTTTGGTGATCAGTGAATATTTCGCAACGATTACCCAAAAGGTAATGTCGCCAGGTTTTTAGTGCATGGACCACAGCTGCAAGCTCAAGGTCATGTGTGGGATAATTATCCTCATGTGGACGCAACTGTCGAGATGCGTATGCGATCACATGACGATCTTGCATGAGAATGCAACCTAATCCTTGTCGCGAGGCGTCGGAATAGATAACAAAGTCCTTAGAAAAATCTGGTGGTAGCAACACAGGTGCGGAAGTCAGGCGTCTTTTCAGTTCCTGAAAACTATGCTGACACTGTGGTGTCCACTCGAACTTTTTATCCTTCTTGAGTTCAGTTAGAGGCTTTGCAACCTTGGAGAAATTCTCGACAAAGCGGCGACAATAGCTCGCTAGACCAAGAAAACTCCTAACTTGCTTAACCGATTCAGGTTGAGTCCAATCAAGGACAGCTTGAACTCTCTCGGGATTGACAGCAATACCCTTACGAGAGATTATGTGGCCTAGATAGGTCACTTCTGGTAACCAGAATTCACATTTTGAAAATTTGGCATAAAGGCGATGCTCTCGAAGTTTCATCAATACCAGCCTTAGATGCTCGGCATGTTCTTGTTCATTCTTTGAGTAGATGAGAATATCATCGAGGTATACTACGACAAATTTATCCAAATACTCCATAAAGATTGAATCATCAGCCGAGAGAAGGTGGCTGGGGCATTGGTTAAACCGAAGGACATAACGGTGTACTCATATTGGCCATAACGAGTAACAAAAGACGTTTTTGGAATGTCCCCGTTCTTAATCTTGATTTGATGGTATCCCAACCTCAAATCCATTTTGGAGAAGACTGAGGATCCAGCGAGCTGATCGTACAGGTCGTTGATCCTGGGGAGCGGATACTTGTTCTTAATGGTGACCAGGTTAACTGGTCGGTAATCTACAACCATCCGATCCGTTCCGTCTTTCTTCTTGACGAAGAGGACGGGACAAGCCCAAGGAGAAGAGCTAGGACGAATGAAACCTTTGTTCAAGGCCTCATCTAATTGCTTCTTAAGTTTGGCTAGCTCTAGGGGTGCCATCTTATAAGGTCTTCTGGCTATTGGGACAGTTCCCGGAACAAGATCTATCACAAACTCTACATCTCTGTCAGGTGGAATTCCTGGCAGTTCCTCTGGAAAAACATCCGGGAAGTCACGGACTACCGGAATGTCTTCAAGTTCCGGAAGAGGGTTGGCATTTAAGGAATAGAGCTGGCATTTGGCAACTCGAGTAGAGACATTTACTATCTCACCCGAGGAATGGGTAAGCTGGACATTTCTAGATTGAGTATCAATCTTGGCATAGTGAGCTGACATCCAGTCCATGCCCAAGATGATATTAATATCCGAAGATTTCAATGCTATCAATGAGGCCAGAAAAACTAGCCTGTCTACTAGAATTTCATTGTCATAGGTTATCCTAGAGGTTTGCCATTTACTACCAGGGGTTTGGACAACCAATGGGATTGGCATATCACAAAACGACATGTTATGCAACTGTGCATAACTTTCTGAAATGAAGGAATGAGAAGACCCAGTGTCAAAGAGAACGGACGCTGGGTGATGATTAACAAGAAGCGTACCCAGCATGACGTCGGGGTCCTCTGCAGCTTCTTCTGCTGACACATAATTCACACGGCCACGTGCAGGAGTTGGCTTCACATAATAAGCTTTGCCCGACTTGGCCTGCCCGACGGACTTTCCGGGTTGCTTGGCACCCACATTCTGAGGACAATCACGGGAATAATGCCCTGGTTCTCCACACTTGTAGCATATCACCTGGTTGGCACGTGGTGCGGCATTGCTAGCTGGACCACCATAAGCTTTTGCTGGAGGGTTGGCCTGATTCGTCTGAGGCGCCACGTAGGATGGCCTCGGAGTGTATCTTGGCGGCAGGGAACTGTTTGGAACCCACAGCCTGCGTTTTGGAAACGCGGAACCAGAAGACGAGCCGAAGTCACGGGAGTGCTTCCTTGTGGCTTCGAAGTCAGAATGACCAGTCTCCGCACTGATCGCTTTGTTGACTAGGGCTTGAAAACTTGCACACTCATGAAGGCGCAGATCACGACGGAGCTCAGGGCTCAGACCCTTACGGAATCTTGCTTGCTTCTTGGTGTCAGTAGACACCTCCTCTATTGCATAGTGGGCGAGGTTACCGAACTCGCGGCTATAGGCATCCACAGACAACTTGCCCCGAGTGAAGGCATAGAACTCCTCTCTCTTTCTGTCCATCAGGCCCTCTGGAATATGGTGCAGACGAAAAGCGGCACTGAAGTCTGCCCATGTGGCCACTAGTTCAGCGGGACGCATAGCTTCAAAATTTTCCCACCACAGATTGGCGGGTCCCTCCAGGAAATACGCCGCAAAGGTCACCTTGTCGGCCTCAGACACATTTGCAGAGCGAATCTTGCGTGAGATGCTGCACAACCAGTCATCAGCGTCGAGGGGATCGGCGGAATGATGAAACTTTGGAGGATTCAGCTTCACAAAGTCATTGAGGGACACTGCAGCATTCCTAGGCTGTCGAGCCGTATTCTTCTCAATACGCTCTAGTAGTCGGTTGGTCTCCCTTTTGTTTCTTTCTGCCTCAAGCATCACTTCTACCAGGGAAGGTGGGTGAGGCAGGTCTTCCTGCGACGCTTGACTACCCTCACCTTGCTCATGAGCAGGGGCACGGTTCAACCTGGTGAACACCATCCTGACAAACAAACTCATAGCTTAGACCAATATCAAATCAACACTGGCTATGGATTAAGAATGTACTGAACACACGGAATGCGGAAATGAATATCCGAACAACATGGTAACAAGCAACTGCTATATATACACCATCGTTCATACACACCCTTACATAGCTCAGTACAATCTTAACCGTAGAGCAAACTGCTGAAATTGTGAAACTACTCATCAGAGGCGTACAAGCTTCCTATACATTATTTATCTAGGCCTCCGGAATTCGTTTCACATTACTACCATACTTCACAAGTCACGCAGGACTGTGAACGTACGACTACTACCATACTATCCTTCCGCTCACAGCTCAGGCATCCGCATAGAACATCTCATAGAGATTACCTCCATGACTTGGAAGCTCAACCTGCGGATCAGGAAACACTCTAGCCTGAGATCCCTGGGATCCATAAGGACACGGATGTGGCCTTGGTCCCCTGACTGGTGGTAAGAGGGGTCCCCGAAGAGGTGTGACTCCTCCTATAGCTGGCCAGTCAACGTGGGCCGGAAGATGGGTCCTAACAGGGTTCAGCATCTCCATCTCTCCATACCCTGTCTGGACTACCGGTGCCAGCTGCGTCAAAACTGTCCACAGACGGGCACGGGTAGCATCAAGCTCCATGCGGAGAGCACGATCATCCTTGTCTTTGTTCTCTAGCATCTCAACAGTGGACTGCAGAAGTGGATCCTCCATAGAAGAATCAAAATAGACTCCACTGAGGTATCCCTCTTCATCAGACTGAGAGGCCGGAACATAGCAGAACTCTGAATTCTGCAGCAGTGCATGTCTCGCTCTCATAATAGTCAGCATTGAATAGGCAGCATCCTGTACTGCCATGTCAACGGTGACCCCCAACCCATAGGACCAATGGATTGGCTTCTTCGCTCCAGGGTAGTCTGGAAATACCATAACAGTGCAGATGTACTGGCTCTGGTTGAAGTCTCGATACTGTTCCTCTACCGTGTACTCGGGGTACCAGCGGTAACCGCACACCGACATCACCCTGACCAGCATGGCCGTATGACCCGGTACATCAATGCACCTGGTCAGACGTACCACCTGACGAGAAGGACGGCCAGGCATCTGTAAATAGAGAGTAATGCAAAAGCATTAGAGCTCTGAATGCAAAATTGGGCAGCATAACGGCTGTAAATGCTCAAAAACAAATTTTGAGACAACCCAAAAAGGAATAGCGTAACCACTCAACTATCAAGTTCAACTCTCTGGTCACCAAACTTACTTCCTGCTTCCTAGGAATAAAAGAAACCCAATTTCTCTCGACCCGTAGTCCTATAAGCTACCGATCGGAAACACGAGCCTAGGAGAAGATGAGTACCCTAGTCCTTAATTCCCGCAGAAGAGACGAGGATGACCAGAATAGAATAACTTGAGAAGAGAACAAGAGTGTTACGTTCCCTTCCACAAACAATTCCCTTATATATAACTAAGAAATTCTAGACTCAACTTCGACCAGTTTGGCTTAGTAATCCTACAGTCAGTCAGGCTCTGATACCAACGCTGTCGGGACCCCGATCCTAAGCCATAGGAATCTAGCCTGTAACCCATCGCATCCCTTTGTGGTCTCACACACGGTTAACTCCACGGCTGCAGCCTTACCTTAGCCGGGACCGTTTGCGTCTTTTGACTCACGTATGCGATAGTATCGCTAGCAATCCAATGTCAAAGAACCCGGATCGACATGTCTAGTCATAAACCAAAGTGGCAGTACCGCACAAGGACAGGCATACATGACCCAACAAAGCAGGTGTCGGTCATCGGCGAATGTAGACGAGTCATAGCAAGCTACAAGGACTCCATTACATCGCGTGACATTTCCCCAAATGGGACAGACACAGCAGCTAAGAAGGACACATGCCGGTCAACCAATGTGTCCGGAGCAGTAGCAAACTACCAAGGCTCGTTGGACCACAAAGGGGCATTTCCTTGTAAGGAGTGCTACTAAAGTTCACGACTAGGTAATCGAACCCCATACATATCAAGTAAGACACACGTACGCATGGCATACCGATATGTATAGATACATCGATGGCATCACAACATAACCATAAACATACAAGCTTTATTTAAGAGGCTCGGAAGAGCCACACACATAATATTACACATTAAGGGTCTCACGACCCATAATAGCAGTCATACAATACAAGCCAGCGGAAGAGTTATAAACAGTCTGGGTATAGACAGGGCAACTAGTAGGCACGTGGCCTGACTATACTACAGAGCCGACGTAGGGCCAGATCGTAGCTGGGACACCAGCTACTCGTTGTCGTCGATGTCTACGAAGAACCCTCCATTAGGGTCATTAGCAACCTCTGCAACATTTATTAAGCAAACATGAGTACGAAGGTACTCAGCAAGACTTTAGGAGAACTAACTACTCATGCAAGGTATCAAAAGGTATTGTGGGGTTTCAGGCGGAAAGCCAGCATTTGACTCGTGGCTAGACAACTTGCATTTTTAAATTAGTTTTGACAACTTGATTTCTTGCACACGAGTCCACTAACACCACAACAATACACTATCGTGGAATCATTCCGTCTCCATACGGAAATGCCGTCCACGACACTCACGCTTCTCTTGACAATTTTATGAGTAGCCGTTGAAGTTATCTATGAACAACATATGTCTCCAAGTAGTCCATATCCGCGGACGCGGCTATTCGAATAGATCATAACCCTGCAGGGGTGTACTTCGTCACACACGCTCTCGCCACTTATTGCTATGTGCATGTCATGCACCTCGGCAACCTTCAAGCGGAAGCCCAGCGAGGGAGTCGGCCACGACCGTTAACCACACTAGTACCTAGTCCAGGTTTATCGCCTATCTGAGAGTAACCCGTACGGAAGTCCGGCCGAGGTTTCCGCCACGGCCTCAAACGATGTGCGCAGGGTTCCCAAGCCCACCATCCGGGTGCCACTTGGTACACCGTGCCACTGCCTACCGCATCACGGTCCACCTCTCAGGTCAGCACCATGCACGGCCTCCAGCATTTCTATAAACACGAGAAACTACTTGCAACTCCTGGACCGAGTACTACGCGATTAATAGGCCGAGCGGGGTCATATTTCAGGGCCCAGCATGTGGTAGTATCTAGTCTTGGATTACATACACGGAACTCAGTTCCTAAGGACGGTTCCAATGAAACAACCCGCCATGTACTCCTACACAGCCTTTCACCGGTACCTTTACCAAATCAAGTTCAACACACGACCTTTGCTTACCGAACACATTCCACATTTCTGTTCATCTCCCAGATGACAGACCATACACAACTCTAAGCATAGCATGCATAGCAGGATAAGGCACATCACAGCTCAGGCAACTACCAGGTATGCTAGGTTGCAAGGTTTGGCTATTTACTGTGACAATGTTAAGTCATGCAAAGGAAGTGGGTTCAACTATCGTGGCAAAAGCAGTTGAAGCATTTGGTCCTAATGCAATAATTAGGTGCAGGAGCAAGAACATGGGATTTATCGGGATGATCAAAAGGGTTGCTTGCCTTGTTGCTCAGAGGAGGAACGATACCCGTCAGACGGATATTCGGTGGAATCCGGGGGTGCGGAGCCTACCGAAATGAATGGCAACATTCAATAACAATCATATGCAATCAAAATGATGCATGAGCATGGCATGAGAATGCAAAATGATAAGTTATTATAATCAAGATGTTTTAGGTTTAGAGTTGATTTGAATCACATTCCAATAGCAATTCAAACGGTATTCTCGGATACCGGTTTAATTGATTCGACCTGATGCTCAGATCAACTTAATGTTAACATGCATGAAATGTCATGTTATGGTACTGATTTATATCTAGGGCAATGTGTGACCATTGCATTTATAATGAAATTTGGATATTTTTGCAAATTCCATTTATAAAGTAATTATAAGAATTGAATTATTCCTTATTCCACATTTTAGGGTTCTGTAACTTTTTCAAACATGGTTGAAAATAGCATAATCAGAATCCTTGAATTTTTCTGATACTTTTTCATATATAATTTATTTTCATTGGAGTTACAGATTAATTTCTATGATTTTTGCAATTTTTAGCAATTTCCTGAATTAGTTTTAAATTAGAAATTCCATTTATTGCATCAGGCTGACGTCAGCAGGTCAGCCGACCTGTTCAGGTCAAACCTGACAGGGGGGCCCCACTGGTCAGCCTCTCTGGGACTAATCCCGCGCTGACCAGCCCCTAATTGGGGTTTGACCAGGCGTGGGGCCCTCTGGCAGCGACTGAGGGGAGGGCGATTACGCCCTAATGGTCGGCCACGTCGACGCCCACCGGAGGGTGGTCGCCGGCGACCAGGCCCGCGGCGGAGGGCTCGCCGGAGGCGACCTAGACGGCGCTGCACAGCACGAAAACGCACGCGGTTGGCAGCTACAGCAAGCTCGCGAAGTGGCCGATCTGGCAGGACCAACTGGGGAGGCTAGGGTCGCCGGAAGAGGCGTCGGCGACGAGCCGGAGCGGCGGTCCTCGTCGGGCTCCGGTGAAACTAGGGCTAGAGGAGGGGATCGACGGGGAAAACTTAGGGGAAACGACCGCATGCTCACGGGGAGTGCAGAGCAGAGCTTAGACGGCTCGGGGAAGGCTTGGGGGCGACGAATCGACGGGAGAGGTCCGGCGGCCGGAGGTGGAAGACGACGGCGTTGCGGGTGTTGCAGGGCTCGAGGAAGCTTCGGCTTCTGCAGAGACGACCAGGGCGACGAGGCGGAGCTAATGGCGTGCTCTGGGAGGGGATCCTATGGCGAGGGGCACGGGCAGCTCGAGCTCGAGCTCGGCTCTAATGGCGGCAGCAAGGAGGGGGAGGAGATCCGGGCGGAGGAGGAGAACCGAGGCGGGGAATGGATAGGGGAAGCTCTGGGGAGCTTATTGTTGGGGAACGTCGCAAGGGAAACAAAAATTTTCCTACGCGCACGAAGACCTATCATGGTGATGTCCATCTACGAGAGGGGATGAGTGATCTACGTACCCTTGTGGATCGTACAGCAGAAGCGTTAGTGAACGCGGTTGATGTAGTGGAACGTCCTCACGTCCCTCGATCCGCCCCGCGAACAATCCCGCGATCAGTCCCACGATCTAGTACCGAACGGACGGCACCTCCGCGTTCAGCACACGTACAACTCGACGATGATCTCGGCCTTCTTGATCCAGCAAGAGAGACGGAGAGGTAGAAGAGTTCTCCGGCAGCGTGACGGCGCTCCGGAGGTTGGTGATGATCTTGTCTCAGCAGGGCTCCGCCCGAGCTCCGCAGAAACGCGATCTAGAGGAAAAACTATGGAGGTATGTGGTCGGGCAGCCGTGAGAAAGTCGTCTCAAATCAGCCCTAAAACCTCCGTATATATAGGTGGGAGGGAGGGGAGGAGGCAGCCTCAAAACCTAAAGGTTTGGCCGAAATTGGAGGTGGAGGAGTCCTACTCCAATCCTACTTGGAGTAGGATTCCACCTTCCCACTTGGAAACTCTTTCCACCTTGTGTTTTTTCCTTCTCAAACCTTATGGGCCTTAGTGGGAACTTGTTCCAGCCCACTAGGGGCTGCTTTATCTCTTCCCATAGCCCATGAGACCCCTTGGGGCGTGACACCCCTCCCGATGGTCCCCGGCACCCCTCCCGGCACTCCCGGTACACTACCGATGAGCCCGAAACTTTTTCGGTAATGCACGAAAACCTTCCGGTAACCAAATGAGGTCATCCTATATATCAATCTTCGTTTCCGGACCATTCCGGAAACCCTCGTGACGTCCGTGATCTCATCCGGGACTCCGAACAACAGTCGGTAACCAACCATATAACTCAAATACGCATAAAACATCGTCGAACCTTAAGTGTGCAGACCCCGCGGGTTCGAGAACTATGTAGACATGACCCGAGTGACTCCTCGGTCAATATCCAATAGCGGGACCTGGATGCCCATATTGGATCCTACATATTCTATGAAGATCTTATCGTTTGAACCTCAGTGCCAAGGATTCATATAATCCCGTATGTCATTCCCTTTGTCCTTCGGTATGTTACTTGCCCGAGATTCGATCGTCAGTATCCGCATACCTATTTCAATCTCGTTTACCGGCAAGTCTCTTTACTCGTTCCGTAATACAAGATCCCGCAACTTACACTAAGTCACATTGCTTGCAAGGCTTGTGTGTGATGTTGTATTACCGAGTGGGCCCCGAGATACCTCTCCGTCACACGGAGTGACAAATCCCAGTCTCGATCCATACTAACTCAACTAACACCTTCGGAGATACCTGTAGAGCATCTTTATAGTCACCCAGTTACGTTGCGACGTTGGATACACACAAAGCATTCCTCCGGTGTTAGTGAGTTATATGATCTCATGGTCATAGGAACAAATACTTGACACGCAGAAAACAGTAGCAACAAAATGACACGATCAACATGCTACGTCTTATTAGTTTGGGTCTAGTCCATCACATGATTCTCCTAATGATGTGATCCCGTTATCAAGTAACAACACTTGCCTATGGCCAGGAAACCTTGGCCATCTTTGATCAACGAGCTAGTCAACTAGAGGCTTACTAGGGACAGTGTTTTGTCTATGTATCCACACAAGTATTGTGTTTCCAATCAATACAATTATAGCATGGATAATAAACGATTATCATGAACAAAGAAATATAATAATAACTAATTTATTATTGCCTCTAGGGCATATTTCCAACAGTCTCCCACTTGCACTAGAGTCAATAATCTAGTTCACATCACCATGTGATTCCAACGAATCCAACACCCATATAGTTATGGGGTCTGATCACGTCTTGCTCGTGAGAGAGGTTTTAGTCAACGGTTCTGAAACTTTCAGATTCGTGCGTTCTTTACAAATCTTTATGTCATCTTATAGATGCTGCTACTACGTGCTATTCGGAAATGCTCCAAATATCTACTCTTCTATACGAATCCGTTTCACTACTCATAGTTATCCGGATTAGTGTCAAAGCTTGCATTGACGTAACCCTTTACGACAAACTCTTTAACCACCTCCATAATCGAGAAAAATTCCTTAGTCCATTAGTTACTAAGGATAAATTTCGACCGCTGCTAGTGATTCAATCATGGATCACTCTCTGTACCTCTCAACATACTTTGAGTCAAGGCACACTTCAGGTGCGGTACACAGCATGGCATACTTTAGATTCTACGGCTAAGGCATAGAAGACGACCTTCGTCTATTCTCTTTATTCTGCCGTGGTCGGGTTTTGAGTCTTACTCAAATTCACACCTCACAACGCAACCAAGAACTCCTTCTTTGCTGGTCTATTTTGAACTCTTTCAAAAACTTGTCAAGGCATGCATCTTGTTGAAACTTCTATTAAGCGCTTTCGATCTATCTCCATAGATCTTTGATGCTCAACGTTCAAGTAGCATAATCCAGGTACTCATTTGAAAACTTCTTTCAAACAACCTTGTATGCTTTACAGAAATTCTACATTACTTCTGATCCACAATATGTCAACCACATATACCTATCAGAAATTCTATAGTGCTCCCACTCACTTCTTTGGAAATACAAGTTTCTCATAAACCTTGTACAAACCCAAAATCTTTGATCATCTCATCAAAGTGTATATTCCAACTCCGAGATGCTTGCACCAGTCCATTGAAGGATCACTGGAGCTTGCATACTTGCTAGTATCTTTAGGATCGACAAAACCTTTTGGTTGTATCACATACAATGTTTGCTCAAGGAAACCGTCGAGAAAACAATGTTTTGACATCCTACGTGCAATATTTCATCAATAATGCATCAACAACTAACATAATTCTAACAGACTTTTAGCATCGCTACGAGTGAGAAAGTCTCATCATAGTCAACTGTTTGATCTTATCGAAAACATCTTTGCGACAAGTCGAGCTTTTCTTAATAGTGACTTATCACCATCATCGTCTGTCTTCTTTTAAAGATCCATTTTTACTCAATAGTCCTATGACCATCAAGTAGTTCTACCAAAGTCTACACTTTGTTTTCACACATGGATCCTCTCTCGGATTTTATGGCTTCCAGCCATTTGTCGGAATCTGGGCCCACCATCGCTTTCTCCATAACTCGTAGGTTCACTGTTGCTCAACAACATGACCTCCAAGACAGGGTTACCGTACTACTCTGCAGCAGTACGCGACCTTGTCGACCTACGAGGTTTGTAGTAACTTGATTCGAAGCTTAATGATCACCATCATCAGCTTCCACTTCAATTGGTGTAGGCGCCACAGGAACAACTTCCTATGCCCTGCTACACACTGGTTGAAGTGATGGTTCAATAACCTCATCAAGTTCTACTACCCTCCCACTCAATTCTTTCGAGAGAAACCTTTTCTCGAGAAAGGATCCGTTTCTAGAAACAAACACTTTGCTTTCGGATCTGAGATAGGAGATGTACCCAACTGTTTTGGATATCCTGTGAAGATGCATTTATCCGCTTTGGGTTCGAGCTTATCAGACTGAAACTTTTTCACATAAGTTTCGAAGCCCCAAACTTTCAAGAAACGACAGTTTAGATTTCTCTAAACCTCAGTCTATACTGTGTCATCTCAACGGAAATACGCGGTGCCCCATTTAAAGTGAATGTGGTTGTCTCTAATGCATAACCCATAAACGATAGTGGTAATTCGATAAGAGACATCCCAGCATGCACCATACTAAATAGTGCGTGGCTATGACGTTCAGACACATCATCACACCATGATGTTCCAGGTGGCATGAACTGTGAAACAATTTCCACATTGTTTTAACTGTGTACCAAAAACTCGTAACTCAGATATTCATTTCTATGATCATATCGTAGACAGTTCATCCTCTTGTTACGACGAGCTTCACTCTGAAACAGAATTGAACTTTTCAATATTTCAGACTTGTGATTCATTAAGTAAATACTCCTGTATCTACTCAAGTCGTCAGTGAAGTAAGAACATAATGATATCCACTGCGTGCCTCAACACTCACTGGACTGCATACATCAAAATGTATCACTTCCAACAAGTTACTATCTTGTTTCATCTCAATGAAAACAAGGCCTTGCTCATGTGGTATGATTTGCATGTCACTAGTGATTCGAAATCAGGTGAGTAAAGATCCATCAGCATGGAGCCTCTTCATGCAATTTATACTAACATGACTCAAGCGGCAGTGCCACAAGTAAGTGGTACTATCATCATTTAACTCATATCTTTTGGCACCAATGTGTAACACTACAATCGAGATTCAATAAACCATTGAAGGTGATTATTCAAGCAAATAGAGTAACCATTATTCCTTTTGAATGAATAATCGTATTGCAATAAACACGATCCAATCATGTTCATGCTTAACGCAAGCACCAAATAACAATTATTTAGGTTCAACACCAATCCCGATGGTAAAGGGGGCGTGTGACGTTTGATCATATCAACCTTGGAAACACTTCCAACACGTATCGTCACCTCGCCTTTAGCTAGTCTCCGTTTATGCCGTAGCTTTCATTTCGCGTTACTAATCACTTAGCAACCGAACCAGTATCCAATACCCTCGTGCTACTAGGAGTACTAGTAAAGTACACATCAACATTATGTATATCAAATATACTTCTCTCGACTTTTGCCAGCCTTCTTATCTACCAAGTATCTAGAGTTGCTCCGCCTCAGTGACTGTTCCCCTTATTACAGAAGCACTTAGTCTCGGGTTTGGGTTTAATCTTGGGTCTCTTCATTAGTGCAGCAACTGTTTTTCCGTTTCACGAAGTATCCCTTCTAGCCCTCGCCTTTCTTGAAACTTAGTGGTTTTTCAAACCATCAACTATTGATGCTCCTTCTTGATTTCTACTTTCGTAGTGTCAAACGTCGCGAATCTCTCAAAGATCATTGTATCTATCCTTGATATGTTATAGTTCATCACGAAGCTCTCAAAGCTTGGTGGCAGTGACTTTTGGAGAACCATCACTATCTCATCTGGAAGATTAGCTCCCACTTGATTCAAGTGATTGTCGTACTCAGACAATCTGAGCACACGCTCAACGATTGAGCTTTTCTCCTTTACTTTGTGGTCAAAGAATTTTGTTGGAGGTCTCGTACCTCTTAACAAGGGCACAAGCATGAAATCACAATTTCATCTCTTTAGAACATCACTTATGTTCCGTGACGTTTAAAACGTTTTCGGTGCCTTGCTTCTAAGCCATTAAGTACTTTGCACTGAACTATCGTGTAGTCATCAGAAACGTGTATGTCGGATGTTCACAGCATCCACAGACGACGCTCGAGGTGCAGCACACCGAGTGGTGCATTAAGGACATAAGCCTTCTGCGCAGCAACGAGGACAATCCTCGGTTTTACAGACTCAGTCTGCAAAGTTTGCTACTATCAATTTTCAACTAAATTTTCTCTAGGAACATAAAAAAACAGTAGAGCTATAGCGCAAGCTACATCGTAATTCGCAAAGACCATTAGACTATGTTCATGAAAATTAGTTCAATTAATCATATTACTTAAGAACTCCCACTCAAAAAGTACATCTCTCTAGTCATTTGAGTGGTACATGATCCAAATCCACTATCTCAAGTCCGATCATCACGTGAGTCGAGAATAGTTTCAGTGGTAAGCATCCCTATGCTAATCATATCAACTATACGATTCATGCTCGACCTTTCGGTCTCATGTGTTCCGAGGCCATGTCTGCACATGCTAGGCTCGTCAAGCTTAACCCGAGTGTTCTGCGTGTGCAACTGTTTTGCACCCGTTGTATGTGAACGTTGAGTCTATCACACCCGATCATCACGTGGTGTCTCGAAACGAAGAACTGTCGCAACGGTGCACAGTCGGGGAGAACACAACTTCGTCTTGAAATTTTAGTGAGAGATCACCTCATAATGCTACCGTCGTTCTAAGCAAAATAAGGTGCATAAAAGGATTAACATCACATGCAATTCATAAGTGACATGATATGGCCATCATCACGTGCTTCTTGATCTCCATCACCAAAGCACCGACACGATCTTCTTGTCACCGGCGCCACACCATGATCATCCATCAACGTTTTGCCATCGGGGTTGTCGTGCTACTTATGCTATTACTACTAAAGCTACATCCTAGCAAAATAGTAAACGCATCTGCAAGCACAAACGTTAGTATAAAGACAACCCTATGGCTCCTGCCGGTTGCCGTACCATCGACGTGCAAGTCGATATTTCTATTACAACATGATCATCTCATACATCCAATATATCACATCACATCGTTGGCCATATCACATCACAATCATACCCTGCAAAAACAAGTTAGACGTCCTCTAATTTTGTTGTTGCATGTTTTACGTGGTGACCGAGGGTATCTAGTAGGATCGCATCTTACTTACGCAAACACCACAACGGAGATATATGAGTTGCTATTTAACCTCATCCAAGGACCTCCTCGGTCAAATCCGATTCAACTAAAGTTGGAGAAACAGTCACTTGCCAGTCATCTTTGAGCAAAGGGGGTTACTCGTAACGATGAAACCAGTCTCTCGTAAGCGTACGAGTAATGTCGGTCCAAGCCGCTTCAATCCAACAATACCGCGGAATCAAGAAAAGACTAAGGAGGGCAGCAAAACGCACATCACCGCCCACAAAAACTTTTGTGTTCTACTCGAGAAGACATCTACGCATGAACCTAGCTCATGATGCCACTGTTGGGGAACGTCGCAAGGGAAACAAAAATTTTCCTACGCGCACGAAGACCTATCATGGTGATGTCCATCTACGAGAGGGGATGAGTGATCTACGTACCCTTGTGGATCGTACAGCAGAAGCGTTAGTGAACGCGGTTGATGTAGTGGAACGTCCTCACGTCCCTCGATCCACCCCGCGAACAATCCCGCGATCAGTCCCACGATCTAGTACCGAACGGACGGCACCTCCGCGTTCAGCACACGTACAACTCGACGATGATCTCGGCCTTCTTGATCCAGCAAGAGAGACGGAGAGGTAGAAGAGTTCTCCGGCAGCGTGACGGCGCTCCGGAGGTTGGTGATGATCTTGTCTCAGCAGGGCTCCGCCCGAGCTCCGCAGAAACGCGATCTAGAGGAAAAACTATGGAGGTATGTGGTCGGGCAGCCGTGAGAAAGTCGTCTCAAATCAGCCCTAAAACCTCCGTATATATAGGTGGGAGGGAGGGGAGGAGGCAGCCTCAAAACCTAAAGGTTTGGCCGAAATTGGAGGTGGAGGATTCCTACTCCAATCCTACTTGGAGTAGGATTCCACCTTCCCACTTGGAAACTCTTTCCACCTTGTGTTTTTTCCTTCTCAAACCTTATGGGCCTTAGTGGGAACTTGTTCCAGCCCACTAAGGGCTGGTTTATCTCTTCCCATAGCCCATGAGACCCCTTGGGGCGTGACACCCCTCCCGATGGTCCCCGGCACCCCTCCCGGCACTCCCGGTACACTACCGATGAGCCCGAAACTTTTCCGGTAATGCACGAAAACCTTCCGGTAACCAAATGAGGTCATCCTATATATCAATCTTCGTTTCCGGACCATTCCGGAAACCCTCGTGACGTCCGTGATCTCATCCGGGACTCCGAACAACAGTCGGTAACCAACCATATAACTCAAATACGCATAAAACATCGTCGAACCTTAAGTGTGCAGACCCTGCGGGTTCGAGAACTATGTAGACATGACCCGAGTGACTCCTCGGTCAATATCCAATAGCGGGACCTGGATGCCCATATTGGATCCTACATATTCTACGAAGATCTTATCGTTTGAACCTCAGTGCCAAGGATTCATATAATCCCGTATGTCATTCCCTTTGTCCTTCGGTATGTTACTTGCCCGAGATTCGATCGTCAGTATCCGCATACCTATTTCAATCTCGTTTACCGGCAAGTCTCTTTACTCGTTCCGTAATACAAGATCCCGCAACTTACACTAAGTCACATTGCTTGCAAGGCTTGTGTGTGATGTTGTATTACCGAGTGGGCCCCGAGATACCTCTCCGTCACACGGAGTGACAAATCCCAGTCTCGATCCATACTAACTCAACTAACACCTTCGGAGATACCTGTAGAGCATCTTTATAGTCACCCAGTTACGTTGCGACGTTTGATACACACAAAGCATTCCTCCGGTGTTAGTGAGTTATATGATCTCATGGTCATAGGAACAAATACTTGACACGCAGAAAACAGTAGCAACAAAATGACACGATCAACATGCTACGTCTTATTAGTTTGGGTCTAGTCCATCACATGATTCTCCTAATGATGTGATCCCGTTATCAAGTAACAACACTTGCCTATGGCCAGGAAACCTTGGCCATCTTTGATCAACGAGCTAGTCAACTAGAGGCTTACTAGGGACAGTGTTTTGTCTATGTATCCACACAAGTATTGTGTTTCCAATCAATACAATTATAGCATGGATAATAAACGATTATCATGAACAAAGAAATATAATAATAACTAATTTATTATTGCCTCTAGGGCATATTTCCAACACTTATCCCCGTCGTCGCCAGCGCGAACCGGCGGCCAGGCAGGCACGCAGGTGCGTGGCTGCGCCGGAGGGGGCGGCGGCCACCTCCTGCTGCCTACTGGCGCGAGGGAGGGGACGAGCGGGGAGATGGGCCGGGCCAGGCTGAGGCGACAGGTAAGTTTTTTCCCATTTTCTCTGTTTTTGTTTTTCTATTTTGCTATTTATTGCTTTGCTAATTATTTCAGCTCCGAAACAAAAAGTAAAAACTATTCTAGACCTCCTGAAATATTTGTTATAATATCCCCACTCATTTCCAAGACTTTCAACATTTTTGGAAAATTATAGTTTCTGATTTCAATTTTTTTAAATTTGAAACCAGTAGCTTTTGCATTTATTAAAATGCTTAAAGTGTCAAGAAAATAGTTTTCTCCAATGCTCATTTACTTTCATGATTTATCAGAAAGTTTGAACATTTCTTGAGGCCATTTTGGGTTCATTGATTTTGAACTAGTTGAAATTTCCTTTAATGGAAATGGTGGCTAGGGTTTTGAGTTTTTCCTTTGCCACTTTGTTGTTTTTGTTGAAACTTCTTAGATGCAAATGCAAAGAATACATGAGCACAATGCTATCTTGCTTAAGGGTTAGGGATGTGACAGCGGGTTACAAATGCGATCCAAAGAGACATGCAGAAGTGTTGTTAAAGGATACCTCATTTGGACTTTTCTTGTTCCTTGTTGGTAAACCGGACACCAGATCACCGGAATGACTTCGGGTCTTCCGATTTGAAGTGTATTGTGCTTTCTTCAGAAGAAAATTTGGGTCCGAAAAAGCATTTGGATGTGAGAAGGGAACTTTCCCACAAATACGCCTGGCCGGCTTAGGTGGAGAAGGAGATGAATCGGAGGAAACAGAAATTACCTCTACGGAATCCTCCTGGCTTTCGTTGTCTTCATTCTATTCAAAAGATGCAGAGGTATAAATACAAAGTTAACAGTAATGGATGGAGAGTTAAGAGAAGATAGGTTTTTTTACATCCGAAGGTGCTTCGCCGACTTGGGATTCATCGGCCTCGGATGGTTCGGTCACAGCAGCTTTGCCCTTGCCCTTGGTTTTCTTCTTTGGGGGCGTCCTAGCTTGCTTCATGGCTGGCTTTTTGGGTTTCTTGGACCAAAATTTATCACCTTTCTGAAAAGGCATATGTTATAAGAGGCCATAATTCGAATGAGATATGAGAAGTAAAAGACAAAAGGCGAGTTAAAGTTGCTTACCTTGGGTGCCGGATTAATCTTGCAGAAGGGTTTGAGACCTATTTGGCCTCATTTTCCAGCACGCTCGCCGGTCAGCTTCTTGATGATGGTGACAATATCACTTTCCGTTAGAGCCGTGCGGAAGTAGCATTGAGGATGATCTAGAGTGCCATCAAATTCACACATTAACCCGTCCCGGCGACTTAAAGGGAGGATGCGCCATTCGACCCAACAGCGGATCAAGTCAACCCCAGTAAGGCGGTTGTTTGTCAAAGATCTTAACTCGGACAATACTGGGATAAAATCTGATTCCTCCTCTTCGGTGAGCTTGTCCGGGAGCTTGAAATTCGTTGGAAGGCGATCTTCCCTATAACCCAAAAGCTTGTTTTCACCTAGAGGCGAGGTCTCTTGACAATAGAACCAAGACTCGCCCCAGCCTTTGGGGTGGCTTGGCATGGCGAGTGACGGAAATGGGCTATCCCTGCGGCGCTGAACATTTACACCGCCGAGCTCCAGGCTGGGGCCGTTGTGAAATTCTGTTTGGCGATTTAAGTGGAAGAAGTACCAGAATAGGGGAACTGAGGGCTCCATCCGCAAGTAAGCCTCACAAAACACCTGGAACTGGCATAGGTTGCTTATCGAGTTGGGCCCTAGATCCTGGGGGCGGACATTCATGAAAGCCATGGCATCTCTGAGGAACTTCGATCCAGGCGGCTTAAAACCCCGCTCAAGATGTTCAACGAAAACAACTATTTCCCCTTCTTTGGGATTGGGGATTTCCTCTCCGAACCCGGTACACCAACCAATAACATCCTCAGGGTCCAAATTTCCCGTTTTCACATAATCCTCTAGTATGGCATCATTGACCTTGGTAGGGAGCCAATCACTTTTGAAGACGGCGCCCATGCTACAAAGGGATAAAGTACGGGTGAATTGACACGCCAAAACATCTACTGTAAGAGGTGAAGCGATTTCATTTGACTCGCCAAGTAATTTGTTCGCGGGCTGAGGAAATTTTTTGATCCGTCAAATGAAGGCCCGAGTCAGGTTGCTATGGCGACTTACGAAGCTTTGACTACTTAAAGGAGCGGTGTTTCAAGGCGTCAGAGGCATTTATCCAAAAATGGCGAAGTATGAAGACTACAAACAGTCTTCACATAACGAGTGGTGGATTATGGATCTACTGGACAACTGAAAATAAATGCGGAAAATAACCGGATACGACAACCTACGACCAAGATGGGATAATGATGTTGATTTGCTGAAGTACTACTCTAAATGTGCAAATCGAGAGCGGACAAATAAAGGTATTAGAGACATTGGTTTTCTCGTCGTCATCGATATCAACTAATCAGGAACAAGTGACAATTATTCGGGAAAAGCGCCAAGAACATGGCAGTGATGAACTTCGAAAGAGAATGGGGATCTGCTCTTGAATGAACGGAAACCTAACCTAGTGGATTCGGCTGGAGATGGTCGACGGTGATGAAGGCTTCCGGATGGGCGCAAAAACCTCGGGCGGCGGCGAAGTATTAGGCGACGACGAGGTGTACGGCGGCGACGAAGTGCTCCACGGCGGTGAGGTGTTCGACAGCGACGAAAAACTGCTCGGCCCCGACGGGGTGTTCGGCGGCGACGAAGCCTTTGGGCAGCACCAAAGCTTTCTGGCGGCGATGAGGACTTCGGACGGCGGCGGAGCTCTCGGGTGGCGATGAGATTTTCGCTGCGGTAATGGGGAGAAAAGGCGACAAGACTGGTGGGTGGAATGCGCCCAATCTTGTCCCCCACCTATTTAACAGGGCAGGCGCTGGAATCGAGGCACCACGAGCGGGAACCGCCAAAGGATAAAGATTCGCCATGATGGCGCTCCGAACATTTTGGGATAACGATACCAAGGGATCCGTTGGGATTATGTCATTATCTTTTCCGGAATTCAAGGGATAAGAAGATACCAACGAGAAATGGTTTGGCGATTTAAGTTTTTCCGCAACAGATGGCGGGTTAAGTTCATGGCGTATGGAAGAGGATGAAAAATGAATCGCCCTTATTGAGCAAGAATATTGGCGTGAAGAAAATTCAAGTCAATCTGGGGCCTAATGTTGGGGATATTATCTATTGATAACCCGCCCTAGTTGGGCCGGGTCACCAAATCAGGCGATTCATCTGAGCATGGTTCGGGCCTTGGCCTGGCAAGACTGAAGGTTGTATGGCGGTTTACGACTTCCGGAAGGTTTCCAAACTTTGGAAGATGGCGACTTAGAGATCGTAAGAGTCACGGTTTGTAGAAAGGAAAGTACCTTTGTGAACCCTAGGGACTCGACCTGTATATAAAGGCGAGTCCCACGGAAGAAGAGGGCAGGTTAGAAATTATCGAGTGCTAGGTCTGGCGAGTTACGCCCTCCTTGTAATCGAAACTCCACCAATACAACTCAAAGCAGGACGTAGGCCTTTACCTCCTCACGAGGGGCCGAACTGTTGGAAATATGCCCTAGAGGCAATAATAAATTAGTTATTATTATATTTCTTTGTTCATGATAATCGTTTATTATCCATGCTATAATTGTATTGATTGGAAACACAGTGCATGTGTGGATACATAGACAAAACACTGTCCCTAGTAAGCCTCTAGTTGACTAGCTCGTTGATCAAAGATGGTCAAGGTTTCCTGACCATGGGCAAGTATTGTCACTTGATAACGGGATCACATCATTAGGAGAATCATGTGATGGACTAGACCCAAACAAATAGACGTAGCATGTTGATCGTGTCATTTTGTTGCTACTATTTTTTGCGTGTCAAGTATTTGTTCCTATGACCATGAGATCATATAACTCACTGACACCGGAGGAATGCTTTGTGTGTATCAAACGTCGCAACGTAACTGGGTGACTATAAAGATGCTCTACAGGTATCTCCGAAGGTGTTAGTTGAGTTAGTATGGATCGAGACTGGGATTTGTCACTCCGTGTGACGGAGAGGTATCTCGGGGCCCACTCGGTAATACAACGTCACACACAAGCCTTGCAAGCAATGTGACTTAGTGTAAGTTGCGGGATCTTGTATTACGGAACGAGTAAAGAGACTTGCCGGTAAACGAGATTGAAATAGGTATGCGGATACTGACGATCGAATCTCGGGCAAGTAACATACCGAAGGACAAAGGGAATGACATACGGGATTATATGAATCCTTGGCACTGAGGTTCAAACGATAAGATCTTCGTAAAATATGTAGGATCCAATATGGGCATCCAGGTCCCGCTATTGGATATTGACCGAGGAGTCGCTCGGGTCATGTCTACATAGTTCTCGAACCCGCAGGGTCTGCACACTTAAGGTTCGACGTTGTTATATGCGTATTTGAGTTATATGGTTGGTTACCGAATGATGTTCGGAGTCCCGGATGAGATCACGGACGTCACGAGGGTTTTCGGAATGGTCCGAAAACAAAGATTGATATATAGGATGACCTCATTTGATTACCGGAAGGTTTTCGGAGTTACCGGGAATGTACCGGGAATGACGAATGGGTTCCGGGTGTTCACCGGGGGGGGGGGGGGGGGGCAACCCATCCCGGGGAAGCCCATAGGCCTTGGGGGTGGCACACCAGCCCTTAGTGGGCTGGTGGGACAGCCCAAGAAGGCCCTATGCGCCATAGGAAGAAAATCAAAGAGAAAAGAAAAAAAAGGAGGAGGTGGGAAAGGAAAGAAGGACTCCACCCACCAAACCAAGTAGGACTCGGTTTGGGGGGGGGAGACCTTCCCCCCTTTGGCTCGGCCGACCCCCTTGGGGCTCCTTGAGCCCCAAGGCAAGGCTCCCCCTCTCCCACCTATATATACGGAGGTTTTAGGGCTGATTTGAGACGACTTTTCCACGGCAGCCCGACCACATACCTCCACGGTTTTTTCCTCTAGATCGCGTTTCTGCGGAGCTCGGGCGGAGCCCTGCTGAGACAAGATCATCACCAACCTCCGGAGCGCCGTCACGCTGCCGGAGAACCCTTCTACCTCTCCGTCTCTCTTGCTGGATCAAGAAGGCCGAGATCATCGTCGAGCTGTACGTGTGCTGAACGCGGAGGTGCCGTCCGTTCGGCACTAGATCGTGGGACTGATCGCGGGACGGTTCGCGGGGCGGATCGAGGGACGTGAGGACGTTCCACTACATGAACCGTGTTCACTAACGCTTCTGCTGTACGGTCTACAAGGGTACGTAGATCACTAATCCCCTCTCGTAGATGGACATCACCATGATAGGTCTTCGTGCGCGTAGGAAAATTTTTGTTTCCCATGCGACGTTCCCCAACACGAACCTGGGTAAATCGCCGTCTCACTCCCGCTCAACCCCTTTGAGTCGCCACCAAAGTGCGATGGCTCCAGTACTAAGTCCTTTCACGAGGACATCTGCCATGACAAAACCACGACACTATGTGAGTAATTCGGCAAGGCCATGGGTTGATCCATAACCTTGCCACCCTATGTATTTGTTGGAGGGGTTGGTGGGATGACTTTGAACTAATCCTCGTATGTGTGAAATAAAATTGCTTTGTAGTCGTCTCTTGTCTTGTTTGTGATGTTTGTCCCTCTATGTACCCCGGATCACCGAAATTGAGCTACGGAGAGGCTAAGAGAAGCGATACCATGAAGTGCTATTGTGAACACGTCTAACAACATTGTTAGTACGGTAGCATGGATCATATTGCTAGGGATGTTAGAGGAGTAGTCATTAAATGCCAATTAATTTTGTCTGATTCAGTCTTAATTACCAAGGCAACCCCATGTTATGGATAGGGCCTTTGTTGGAGAATTGATTCTTGATGCAAGGCGCATTCAGGTCAAGAAGTAATTTGGATACATCCCCCACTTTGATACTTTGCAAGCCCATTTGACCAGTTTCTTCCATGGCCCAAATTAATATCACAATGATCACATTCTAATATATGGTTGTAATAAAGAAGTATCATACTCGTGTCTATTTTTATTACAAGTGTTCACTGTTAAAACTTCACTACGATCTAGGGTAAAAACTGGAATTTAATGCTCTTGCAAAATCTTGTTAGAAACCCTTGTCTTCAAGGGACATGTCCTCTCGTGTATTTGATAACTCAGGCTCCCCTCTAGGAAAAAGGGCAAGAATCCTTTTGCTATCTATTTACCATATCACTAAAAGGACTCATCAAGAGAGGGGTATGAGAGAGACACTACTAGGAAAAACCTTATAGGTAGATGCCTAGCAGTAGCGATGGGTATTTATAGGATGGGGGCACGGGGTCGTACGAACAAAACGAACATGAGGTCATGGTGAGTGGGGCGCTTGGGGTCATGGGTGCGGCCTTTGTGGACACGAGGTTGAAGGCGATGACATGGTTTGACGGGTGGGTCCCAACATTAATGAGAGAGAGAGAGGCACTCCGGGAAATATCCACGTTGGATTCTGACACCCCAGGCCCACTGAATTCGTCCTCCCGACCCCCATGTTCTTTCACTCGCCACTTCTCCCCGTTGATTTGCATCAGCATCCTCCACCCCCTCCGACGCCCTGCTATACCTCTCGGACTGGCACACATGCATTGTCGTACGTTCACAACCAGCACTGACATGCCTACCTGCGTTTTATGACGATGTTGTCCACCCTGGAGCCATTTGTACCAAGGTACACTCTACCACAATGTGGACGACCTTCATGGTGGCCATCACACCCGACATGTGTTAGCTCAAATGCAATTGATCTTATTATCGGAAACATGTCGTTTTTCATAGTAAGAAGGATGGCGAGGTACTCGACCATGGAGGATGATTTTTTGGGCGATGCGTGGTTGGCCGCATCCATAGATTTCGCACGCAGGAGTAGATGGGGAACCTTCTGGCAGAAAGTACGTGAATCATTTCATGAATGAAAGCACATTATGCCCTATGACATGCACATCATCCATGATCATAATGTGAGGTTGTTATCATATCGATGGTACGCCATCCAAACCATCATCGCCAAGTTTTCTCACATTGTTTCTTGGCTCGAGGCAAGGTGGCAATTGCATGCGTTAGTGGATGAGATCGTATGTTCTGCTTCTTCTTTCTCAACTTGTTGATTGAATCATCATTCACTCAATGTTGCTATTTACATTGTGTAGCCCGTACACGCTGTTGTGATGTACCACACATAATAGTGCAGAGGGGTGGCCATTTAGGCACACACATTGTTGGATGAAGCTCAAAGAATAATATTTTTGGGACGACATGATCCGTTGAAAAACTGATTGAACATCGAATTTGGGACACTGTTGTAATTGCATGCTACGAATGGCTGATTTGTACTATTTTTCAAACTTTGATGAAAATCGGCCGGTTTGTATGAATTTTGTCTGCTAAGTCGAAAACCAGTTTGAAATATATGAAGGCAGCTTGGGATGGCCGCTTCTGCATCCGTGTCCGCTGACTGGTACCTTTGTTCGCATATGAATACCAGAAGAAATTTGCGGGTCACCATTGAAGATTCCCACATCAGAAGGTCCGAAAGGTGGTCGGAGTGTCTAGGCCTTTAAAAGTATCTACAATCATGGATGGCAAATATAACCCCTCAAACGCCCGCGGACGCGTTTGGGCGCGTCTGCGGGGAAGTGGCTAGGCATGGCTCAACTTAACACCACTGAAACCGGACACCTCATATTAGATCATTATATCCATACAAAATCATGCAAACTAAAAAACCTATGTAGCTACTCATCGTCGGAGATGTCGATGATCTTCGTGTCCTCCGACGGATACATGTGCGACAGTTGCAGCTCCGCCCCTTCCGACTGCTTCGCTCCGGCCTCCTCCGTTGCTACCTCCATGTAGAGCTCATCGAAGAGCGCATCGGCCTACACCTCCTTCTGCCGGATGAGCGCACGGCTGGCATCCACCTCTACCTCATCCTGGCTCCACCATTTCCTCGGCTTGGGAGACGGCGAACTCCGCATCTGCATTCGCCAAGTTGTACCCCGGAGCAGGATCATCCTCCTTCGCTTCCGCCACCTCAATCGGCTCCGTTTGATACTCCTCCTCCTCCATCGGCTGCTCCTCCTCTTCCGTCTCTAGCAAGACCAAAGGTTGACCCGCAGCGATGCGGGCGGCGCGCCTAGCCTGGATCTCCGCCTTGATCTACATCCCTCACTCCAGTGTGAGCATAGCTTAGGTCATGACCTTACGTTGTACCATATCGACGTCAGAGTGCATTGGAGAGCTTGGGAGAGTTGAAAACCAGTCTCGGTCATGAAGCAAATAGGGAGTAGGTGGTCGTGCTAGGGTTGGGGACACCGGCCGACTTAAATAGCCGGATTTCATCTCGGGCGCCGAGATGAAGCGGCAGCACGTGACTTTCACACTGCGGCGACGAACGAGGCATCCGTCGGATCATCGGTTTTCCGGTCAAGTCCGCGTGGAACCCTATCATCATGTCGACATGGAGGGCGTGACCGGGCGCCCCCCATATCCGTCGCATATTTGGGATGAATATGAGGGATGTTCAGGATATAACCCCGCTATATATCCCGCCCTATTGGGTCGGGTCGCTGTTATGGCGACTCAATGATATTACCAAGACCAGCCTAGATGTGCCAGACTGGAGACATACGACGGGTCACCAAGATGAGCCCGTTGGCGGCCCAGGACATGAAGATGGCGATTCAAGGCTCACAACGTGGAAGGTCTCCACGAGTTTCCTTGCTTAAGGATCAAGGCGAGTTAGAGACATACCGGGTCACGACTCATAACATGACCCGGACCTTTGTAAACCTAGGGGCTTGACCTGTATATAAAGGTGAGTCTCTAGGGCCAACAGACTTAAGTTAAAATCCATTGAGAGCTAGGTCAAGCGAATCCGCACCCTTGTAATCGATTTGATCATCAATACACACAAAGCAGGACGTAGGATTTTACCTCCATCGGAGGGGCCGAACCTGGGTAAACTCGTCTCTCATTCCCGATCAACCCCTTTAAGACGCCACATAGTTGCAATGTCCTCGTCACTAAGTCCTTTCACGAGGACATCTGTCGTGACCTAACCACGATAGTTGGCGCCCACCTTGGGGCCTACGTACGGTAGAGTTGAATTCTCAAAGGGAGCCCTTCCATGGTTCGAGATCTACGCAGTTGGTCTGATAACCAAGAGCCACCGTGGAAAGTGCTACATCAACAATTCGAACTCGGTACCGAGGTCAATTCAATTGAGTTTGGTTGCCTGGCCCCCTTCGATAGGATACACGTCTTCATCGGCAAAATTGGCGCGTCTATCCCTGAGCCAGACATCTGCGCCGACATCGTCAAGCCGGCTCGGCTCACTCAACCCTCCCAACGTCAGGTCGGGCAGTGTCACGTCTTCGGCCCTGTTTGGATACTCTAACTCGGTTAGAGGTTAGAGTTAGATTCTAACTCTAGACTAACCCTGAACTAACTCTAACCAAAGAGGTGTTTGGATGGAAGGGTTAGATTGCTAATAAATGCACTTTTTCCAATCATTTGGCTCCTTTATCTAGGATTTTGTGTGGTGGAGGGAGAGAGAAAAGTAACTTTTTCTAGGCCCCACCTAACTCTAACCCAAAAAAGCACCTCTTGGGTGGGTTAGATTTTTGGGGTGGGTTAGATGCATCTAACCCACTCTGTTTGGATTTTTGAGGGTTAGATGAGTTCAATCTAACCAACTCTAACTCTAACCCTAGGATCCAAACAGGGCCTTCGTTGGCTTCACGCAAGGGATCAGCCTCCCAGATGAGCCGGCGGCCGCTGGCGATATCCATGTAAACTCTGATGGCGAGTCATCAATGGGCGACACGGAGTCGATCTGCCTCCTCTATGATGGGAGGCTTGGCGGATTTCCTGAGGAGGAAATCTCCGAATAATTGCTAGAGCCGCCCCGCCAGGTCACCATCTACATGGCACGGGTCGTTCCGGCTCACGATCTACCAGGGGCAGCCGCAGGCCAATGGAGCTATTGCGTCTGGCAAGATGCCAGCTCAAGCCATTATGGATTTGATGGGGGAGATGTCGAAACTCGTGGCAACCCCAGTTATTGCCGAGAATCAGGAGGATATCAACACGGAGTTAACAAAGCTTCGCGAGGAGATGGCTAAAGTACAATGGGAGATTGACGTCGAGAACACCCGGGTGGGAGAATTGCAGGCTCGAATCAATAATGAGTCGGGGTGCTTTAAGGCTGAGGCTTGGCAGTTGGAGCATCGTCAAAACGCCTTCGATGCGGTACACCAAAAGAGACATCTGACTTGGCTTCCGGCTAATCTTGACCGCCTATTTGACATCCGCACACACTGGGCGTGGAGCGCCCCCCGGCAGATAGACCGATAGGTTGAGCCGGCTCAGCCTCCGTCGGCCCAGTCGACGACTCAACGGTTCCAGACGCCACGGGACTACTTCTCCAACCCTGTTGATAATATGTTGTCCGCCACACGTAACCTAGAGTTGCTCCCCATCCATGGAAACACCCCGGTGGAGGTGGAGGTTAGGAACGCCATCGAGATGCTGGAGACTGTAGTGGTTCAACAGCACAATTTTCTTACAGCCGTGATCGGTTGCACTGCATGCCGCATACCAGCCGCACCAAGAGTCGTCGTGAGGAGTCTCCAGTAGTTTCCAGCAGCGGTCGCCAACAGCAACGTCAAGTTAACACGCCTGGGCCTCCGATGTCGAATGCCCAGGCGCTCGTGAACGCGAACGGTGCCGCTCGTCGGGCGGAAGCAGACGTGGCGGCGGCGCTGGCGGCTCAGGTGGTTCCGACTTACCCTCAGCCGACGCACGCGCATGGTGAGTGAAGTGGAAGAACCGTGGGGGTTCCCTGTTTATCTTTTGCTGTTCGCAATGAGTGCATGCCAAAGGACTTCAAATGCCCTCGTAAGGTGCCTAACTAGACGGCGTATCTTGAGCCGACCGCGTGGATTGGGAGTTAACAACTCGCTATGGACGTGCTTGATGCGATTGATGCAGTGTGTGCCAAGTACCTTACAATGATGACAGAGGGGACGGCTCCAACATGGTTGAAAAACCTACCACCCAATTCCATCAACACTTGGCCAGAGTTGAAGGAGCGATTTATTAAAAATTTCTGAGGAACCTGCAAACGCCCAATAACGATTGTGGATCTGCAGCACTGTATTCAACGCAACAACGAGTCAGCTCACCATCGGACATGTCGGGTTGCAGAAATCATTCATTCATCAGATGGTATCACTGCCGCTCAAGCCGTCCTGATCTTAGAGAAGAATTGCCATTTTCAGCCACTCGTCTTGAAGCTTGGTCTATTGAAGCAAAAGGTACATGACATGGGCGAGTTAATGGATACTCTCACCAGATATGTCGAGTCAGATGGCATAAAGGACGCTAGTTCAGATGACGACGAGGCCGATAAGGGTAAGAAAAGTGATAGCGCTAAGGGGAAAACTCAGAATCCCGGACGCAATGGTAACCCGGGGGGACAAGGAAAGTGGAGACACCCGGACGGTGGGTCTGACCTGGTAGCCAACACCAACGCCGGGTTTACGAACCAACGTTGGGGCGCTTGACCTTACAACGGGAAGAAGTCGCGCAATTATGAAGAGATGCTTAAAGCACCTTGTCCTCAGCATAGTACCCCGGATCTTCCGGCCACTCATTCCTTGGAAGATTGCTTTGTTATGCAAGAGTTCCGTCTCCAAGCTTCAAGGGGTAATCAAGGAGGCAATGGTGGCGGTCGACCGGGCCAGCATGGTCCTGACGGGTCACATGGGCGCTCGTCCGATGGTTTCCTTGGATCCGACATTCAAAGCTAGGGCGGCTCAAGCAATGGTAGCGGACAGCAACCCGACCAGAATAACTAGCAGCATAATGACCAGGGTCGGTTTCAGAGCAACCCCAAGCAATTAAACAACGGTCAGTACCATGTCTTGACCATGAGCACTTGCAAGCGAGATAAAAAAAACTCAAGCAAAGAGCCGCCAATATGGCCGAGCTGGCGGTTCCCAGAATCTCAATTGGTGTGAAAACCAGTCACTTGGAGTAGGGACGATCACCCGCCCCGAGTTGATAACCCTGACAATTTAGCTCTGGTCGTGGCGCCTCGGGTTGGAGGATACACCCTCACAAAGGTTCTCATGTATGGAGGGAGCAACATCAATATCTTATATTATGACACCTTCCGGTGAATGAACTTTTAAGAGGATGACCTGATGCCGTCGACAACAGTCTTTCACAGCATAGTCCGAGGCAAGTCGGCATACCCAGTTTGGCGGATCAAATTAAATGTTGCTTTCGGCGACGAGTCCAATTATAGAAGCGAGGCTTTGGAGCTCAAAATGTCGGGTCTCAAGGGTACTATTAGAGTCAATGGGAGTAGGAAAATAGCTCAGGAGTGTGAGGAAGGAGATGCTACATATTTTGAGTCGGCGTGCGCACCCGATGAGTTAAAATTCCACAGGGTCAATGTTGACCCAGCCGACATGAGTCCTATCAAGAAACCTACTATTGATTCTGAGCCGACTCTCAAGTTCAAGCCAATGGATGATAGCAAGCAAGTTGACTTCACCCCGGGCGACTCTTCTAAGTAATTCACTATTAGGACTGGTTTGGATCCCAAATAACAAAGCGCGCTCATCGAATTCATCCATGAGAATTGGGACATCTTTGAATGGAAACCTTCTGACATGCCTGGAGTGCCGAGAGAATGCGATGAGCACCACCTTAATGTGGATCCAAAGATGAAACGAGTGCGACAATACCTCCTCGTTTTAACGAGGAGATACGCAAGGCCATTGGGGAAGAAGTCGCCCGACTCTTAGCTGTCGGGTTCATCGTCGAAGTTTTTCATCATGACTGGCTGGCTAACCCGGTCCTGGTTCTAAAGAAGAACGACACCTTTCACATGTGTATCGATTACACCGATCTCAACAAAGATTGTCCAAAGGATCTTTTTGCTCTTCCCCGTATCGATCAAATCATTGACTCTACGGTGGGTTGTGAGTGCCTGTGTTTCCTGGATGCGTACTCAGGTTACCACCAGATCAAGGTGGCCAAGGAGGATCAGGAAAAGACGACTTTCTTAAACCCTTTCGGCGCTTTCTGCTACGTCTCTATGCCCTTTGGACTTAAGAGTGTGGGGGAGACTTATCAACGCTGCATCCAGAACTGTTTGCACAGTTATATTGGACGCAATGTTTACGCCTATGTTGATGAAATTGTAGTGAAGTCTCATAAGAAGGAAACACTCTTGGAGGATCTAAAGAAGACATTTGATAATCTTCGAGTGTACCAGATGAAGCTTAACCCAACCAAGTGTGTTTTTGGTGTTCCTGCAGGCAAGATACTAGGTTTCCTCGTGTCCGAGCGAGGCATTGAAGCTAACCCGGATAAAATCAAGGCAATCACTTCGCTTGATAAGCCAGCCAACATAAATCAGGTCCAACGCATGGCGGGTCGCATGGCGGCATTGAGCCGGTTCATAAGTCGCCTTGGTGAGAAGGCAATCCTTCTTTATCAACTTCTCAAGAAGACGAATAATTTCATCTAGACGGATGCAGCTAATGAAGCTTTCGAAGCCCTCAAAAACAAGTTGGCTGAGCCGCCCGTTTTAGCTGCCCCGACCGACAAATAGTCCATGCTCCTCTACATCGCTGCTAATTCCAAGGCAGTAAGTGTTGTAGTTGTTGTTGACTGCAAGGAAGAAGGTAAAGAATACCCGGTTCAGTGGCTAGTGTATTTTGTTAGTGAAGTACTGACCTTATCCAAGCAGTGGTACCCACATTGCAAAAGCTGATCTTTGGAATTTGTATGGCAAGCCGGAAGCTAAAACACTATTTCCAGGAGCATCTAATCAATTTGGTTATTCATCCCCAATTGGGGATATCATACAAAATTGAGAGGCTACAGGTCGTATTGCTAAGTGGACAATTGATCTTGGCCCCCATCATGTGAAGTACATGCCTCGGACAGCAATCAAGTCCCAAGCACTAGTGGATTTCATCAACGATCGGACTAAGCTTCAGCTCCCAGAGGATAGGCCAGACAACACATACTGGACTCTACATTTTGATGCCTCTAGACAATTGGAAGGTTCGGGGGTTGGCGTCGTGTTGTCCTCTCCAAGGGGTGACAAGTTTTGTTATGTTCTACGACTCATGATCCCTTGTACCAACAATGCAGCTGAGTATGAGGCCCTCTTACGTGGGCTCGGGATAGCTAAGGAGATGAACCTTAGCCGGGTCAGGTGCTTGGGCGACTCAGATTTGGTGGCTCAACAGGTGTCTGGAACCTAGGATTCGAAGGATCCCTTAATGGCGGCTTACAGATGGGCAGTCTCCGATGTGGCGGGTCACTTTCATGGCTATCAGGTTGATCACATTGATCGACAGCACAACGAGGCGGCAGATGCATTGTCACGACTTGGATCTCAATGCAAGCCAGTTCCCCCTAATGTGTTCCTAGATGTTCTCCACAACCCCTCTCTGAAGTTACCAGTTGAGGAAGATATAGCCATCCCTGACCCGGAATTGCAGTTGGTGACGGCTCTCCGGGCGACTCCTGATTGGATAGTGCCATACTTTGCTTATCTCGCTCGAGGGGAGCTCCCGGCTGAGGAACTTGCCGCTCGCCAGATAATAAGACGATGCAAGTCCATGGTTATTGATCAGGTCGAGTTGTACAAGAGAAATGTTAGTGGTGTTTCTCATCGATGTGTTTCCCCTGAGGAAGGACAAGAGATCCTTAACGAAATTCATGCTGGCGATTGTGTCCACCATGCCGGCTAACAATCTTTGGTATCAAAAGCTTTTCGTCATGGGCTCTATTGGTTGACGGCTCATGCAGACGCGGAGGATATAGGGCGCGAGTGTGACGGATGTCAAGAATTCGCCCGCCAAGCTCATGTGTCAGCTCAAGAATTGCATATGATCCCAATCACTTGGCCTTTTGTGGTCTGGGGCTTGATATGGTTGGCCCATTCAAGATGTCTTCCGACAAAAAGACTCATCTACTGGTGGCAGTTGACAAGTTTACCAAGTGGGTTGAGGTGGAGCCTGTCAACAATTGTGAAGCAGATACAACAGTCAAGTTTCTAAAGAAGCTCATTTTCCAATTTGTCTATCCTCACAATATTATCACTGATAATGGTACCAATTTATGAGAAGGGGCCATGAAGCAGTTCTGCCAGTAAGAGCATATCCGGCTTGATGTGTGAGCAGTAGCACATCCACATTCCAACTGATAGGCCGAGCGAGCTAATCAGGAAATTTTGCGAGGGATTGATACGTCTCCAATGTATCTACTTTTCCAAACTCTTTTGCCCTTGTTTTGGACTATAATTTGCATGATTTGAATGGAACTAACCTGGACTGACGCTGTTTTCACCAGAACTGCCTTGGTGTTATTTTTGTGCAGAAATCAAAGTTATCCAAATGTCCTGAAAATTTATGGGGAGCGGTTTTGGAAAATATCAAAAATATCTGCGCCAAGTTCCACCTCAGGGGGTGGGCCAGTGGGCCACAAGCCCCTACTCCGCCACCACTCCCTGGTGGCGGTGGGCAGGCTTGTGGGGCCCACAGGCACCTGCCGCCACCAACTCCAGCTCTATAAGTTGCCTTTCGTCCCAGAAAAAATAAAAAGATAAGTTTTCGTCGCGTTTTTGATACGGAGGCGCCGCCACCACCTGTTCTTCATCTGGAGGGCAGATCTGGAGTCCGTCTTGGGCTCCGGAGAGGGGAAATCGTTGCCATCGTCATCATCAACCTTCTTCCCTCTCCAATTACATGAAGCTCTTCGTCGTTCGTGAGTAATATACTCGTAGGCTCGCTGGGCGGTGATGAGTAGGATGAGATCTATCATGTAATCGAGTTAGTTTTGATGGGGATTGATCCCTAGTATCCACTATGTTCTGAGATTGATGTTGCTACTACTTTGCCATGCTTAATGCTTGTCACTAGGGCCCGAGTGCCATGATTTCAGATTTGAAATTATTATGTTGTCACCAATATATGTGTGTTTTAGATCCGATCTTGCAAGTCGTAGTTACCTACTATGTGTTATGATCCGGCAACCCCGGAGTGACAATAACCGGAACCACTCCCGGTGATGACCATAGTTTGAGGAGTTCATGTGTTCACCAAGTGCTAATGCGTTGGTCTGGTTCTTTATTAAAAGGAGAACCTTAATATCCCGTAGTTTCCTTTTGGACCCCGCTGCCACGGGAGGGATGGACAATAGATGTCATGCAAGTTCTTTTCCCTAAGCACGTATGACGACACACGGAATGCATGCCTACATCACATTGATGAACGGGAGCTAGCCACTTATCTCTCCGTGTTATAGCTGTTGCATGATGAATATCATCCAAACAAATCACCGACCCATTGCCTACGAGTTTGTCCTACTGCTGTTACTTGTCTTGCTCTGCTGTTGCTGCTACTACTGTTGCTACTGCTGTTACTTGTCTTGCTCTGCTGCTGCTACTACTGTTGCTACTGCTGTTACTTGTCTTGCTCTGCTGCTACTACTATTGGTGCTACTGTTGTTAGTTGTCTTGCTCTGCTGCTATTGTTGCTACTATTGTCGCTTGCTACTGTTGCTACTTGCTACTGCTGTCACTACTGCTGTTCCATCCACTCCTATTGCTCGTTACACTGCTACTACCTGCTACACTGTTGACTCACCAGACCGTTGATGGGAATTGACAACTTCCGTCAACGCTGCAACGGAAGCGCCATTGATACAATCGTTAGGAACAGTCTGCCGTCAACAGATCATTTCTGACACCGTTGTTATTATATTACTTTGCTGTTACTATTGTGCTTGCAGATACTAATCTTTCAGGTGTGGTTGAACCCGACAAATTCAGCTGCTAATACTCGAGAGTATTCTCTCACCTCCTTTTGGCGATCTACAAATATGGGTCGAATACTCTACCCTCGAAAACTGATGCGAACCCACGTGCTGGTGGGCCTTCAACAACATTCTTCTAGTTTCATTACCGGGGAGTGCTATCAGCATTCTTCTAGTGCCGTTGCAGGACAAGGTTCGTTGTCATAAGCATTCGTCTAGCTAACGCCAGAGATTGCGCAATCAGGGATCAAGCCCCGACTCATGGTTCCCTTACAACGTACTCCGGGTTGTTGGGTTGAGGAGCTCCGCGTAGTCTTAGGAGCATCGGGATGATGCCAAACAGATCCACTGGTTACACGCCGTTTTTTTCTAGTTTATGGAGCTGAGGAAGTTTTACCAAGTGATATACGACATGATTCTCCTTGGGTCGTCGCTTATGTTGAGGCAGAAAACGAGCAGGCGCGTCATGATTCCTTGGATTCCTTGGAGGAAAAGCATGACTTGGCAGCAGCAAGATCAGCTATATATTAACAAGACCCATGTCGCTATCATAGCCATAGAGTTATGAGCTGGATCTTTCAGGAGGGCGACTTAGTGCTTGGATTGATTCAAGATCATACCGGCATGCATAAAATTTCACCACCATGGGAGCGTCCTGTCGTTGTTAGCAAAAGTCTTCACAATGGCTCATACTATCTGATAGACCTTCATGCAGATAAGCCACTTCGGAGGCGGAGACAACCTGCGATGGAACATCGCTCACCTTCGGCCTTACTATACTTAGAGCCATTGGCTCCTTATTCATGTACATACTTCAAGTTTTTGTACTATCTTCTCAACACAATAAAGCCGGAACCCTCGAAATTTGGGGTATATGTCGTTTTTGTTTATATCATGAGCACGAGTCTTTATTATTTCCACTAAGTCGCCCAAGAGGATGAGCCACCATGATATGTTCATTCAAACATGGCCGTTAATGATTCCAAAGAGGATAAGTCAACATGACGCGCCATCTAAACATAGGTGTTATGAGCCAAAGAGGACCAAGTTGCCATGATGCACGGTTCAAACATAGGGTCCAATTGTGGTCACTGGATTAAAGTCAGCTTATCTGGGGACCAGTGGTTCCCAGATTGTTTGGCAGTAATAGCATTTTCTTCTCCAATCCTATGCTAGGCTTTTCCCTGATCATGGGTCACTTGCAGGCTTCCAACTCACCGAGTTTATCTTTATCACCCTCTTCGCTTGCGAAAAAATAACGTTATACGATGGTTAGACCTCAGTGTATGTTTGTGCGACTCTCCCAAGACCCCGTGTACTCTTGGCAAGTCAATACATTGTGGACCCTGAACTTGTCAAGGTTAAAACATTGAGCATGACGTGTGAGAGCCGGCATATGGAAAAAGGAGAAACCATGGGTTAATGTACATGCGTCACTGAAGCTTGACTTGAGCCTGATCGGCTAGTCTAAATAATAAAGGGTTATTGCAAAAACCCGAGTTAGGGCATGACTAGAACCTTGCAAGCTCGTCTCCCTCCCGAGTCTCACTGAGTCGGCCTATTAAAAGTACCTTGATGCCATTATATGGTGTTACCTTTTCCAAGGAAGGATTCAATAATTTATACCGGTTCATACAGAGTATTCGGGTTATGGAGCCATTACCTTATGATAGCAAGATAAATTACAAGTGGAAAAATTCAGAAAGGCGGCTTATATGGACCCGCCTGTGTTGGCTTCAACAAAAGCATCGACACAAAAGCATACTTGAGCTATATCAGCAGGCATTGTGAAATTCAGATGCGATACAAAAAGCTGCAAACATGCACAAAGGCATGATACAAGCAAACAATTTTTGCACCTACGGATATTACAAGGCTACATGGAGCCCATGTTTTTAAATAATCAATACACTAACCCGGCTGATAGTTCATGCGGGTTAGACGCATCTGGGTTAATCCTGGGCAGACTTCTTGTTCAAGACGCCTCCGGCTCATCCTGCGCCGAGCCTTCTGGGTCCTGGATCTGGAGGTTTCTCCTATCCCAGTTGCAATGGATTAAAGCGTGAAATTCAACTTCTTCATTCAAGATGGGCGACGGGTCAACATGAGGGGCAAAAAAGTGCTTATGTCGCTGAGAAGTTAGATCCACTGGTTCAAACGTGGGAGGCCGCACACGTGTGTTGTTCTCATCATAAGCCGCATGATATGTCCTGAGATTAACGCCTTCAGCTAGTTGACTAGCCTATATGTGAGCAGCCTTCATGCAATGGGAGTAATCTTCTTGGGTAAAAGTTGACCCGTCATCTTTATGTTGCGGAAACCCGCGAGCTATCTCCTCTGGGTTAAGTTCTAGTGCATAAGCCACAGCCCGGCTAAGAGCAGCGATGCCCCTTTACGTGTGGCTCATTGATACATCCATTTTGCATCATTCTTTTATATCGATATTTATTGCATTACGGGATTTTAATACACATTATGGTACAATACTTACACCTTTTGTCTCTTATTTTACAAGGTTTACATGAAGAGGGAGAATGTCGACAGCTGGAATTCTGGATCGGAAAAGGAGCAAATCTGAGCGACCTATTCTGCACAACTCCGAAAGTCATGAAAACTTACACAGAATTATTTTGGAATATATAAAAAATATTGGGAAAAAGAAATACATCAGGGGACCCACTAGGTGGCCACAAGCCAGGGGCGCAGCCTACCCTCGTGGGCGCACCCTGCAGGCTTGTGGGCTCCCTGGCAGGCCTCTGGTTCCCATCTTCTGCTATATGCAGGGTTTTGACCTGAAAAAAATCATATGAGAACTTTCAGGGTGAAGAGCCGCCGTCTTGAGGAGGAACTTCGGCAGAACCAATCTAGAGCTCCGGCAGAGCTATTCTGCCGGGGAAACTTCCGTCCCAGAGGGGAAAATTGAAGCCATCGTCATCACCAGCGATACTCTCATCGAGAGGGGGTCAATCACCATGAACATCTTCACCAGCACCATCTCCTCTCCAAACCCTAGTTCATCTCTTGTATCCGATCTTTGTCTCAAAACCTCAGATGGTACCTGTGGGTTGCTAGTAGTGTTGATTACACGTTGTAATTGATGCTAGTTGGTTTACTTGGTGGAAGATCATATGTTCATATCCTTAATGATTATTAATACTCCTCTAACTATGAACTTGAATATGCTTTGTGAGTAGTTACGTTTGTTCCTAAGGTCATGGTATAAGTCTTGCTATAAGTCATCATATGAATTTGGTATTCGTTCGATATTTTGATGAGATGTATGTTGTCACTCCTATAGTGGTGTCATGTGAACGTCGATGCTACGGCAACAAAAGTCCTTCCCCGGCAACGCCAGGAATTCTTCTTGCTACTTCTCTTGCTTGCGTCGGTTTTTCCATTGAAGAGGAAAGGGTGATGCAGCACAGGAGCAGTAAGTATTTCCCTCAGTTTGAGAACCAAGGTATCAATCCAGTAGGAGAATCTCGTCAAGTCCAGAATACCTGCACAAACACAAAGAGCTTGCACCCAACGCTATAAAGGGGTTGTCAATCCCTTCAAGATTGATTGCAAAGTGAGATCTGAAGGCGGAAAGTGCAACGAAGGAAAAGTGTAAGGCTGAAAATATGGTGTGGAGTAGACCCGGGGGCCATAGTGTTCACTAGAGACTTCTCTCAAAATAGAAAATATTACGATGGGTGAACAAATTACTGTCGAGCAATTCATAGAACTGTGCAAATTCATGACGATATCTAAGGCAATGATCATACATATAGGCATCACGTCCGAGACAAGTAGACCGATACTTTCTGCATCTACTACTATTACTCCACACATCGACCGCTATCTAGCATGCATCTAGTGTATTGAGTTCATGACGAACAGAGTAACGCCTTAAGCAAGATGACATGATGTAGAGGGATAATCTCAAACCAATGATGAAAACCCGATCTTTTTACCCTTGATGGCAACAACACGATGCGTGCCTCGCTACCCCTTCTGTCACTGGGTGAGGTCACCGCACGGTATGAACCCAAAACCAAGCACTTCTCCCATTGCAAGAATCATAGATCTAGTTGGCCAAACAAAACCCACAACTCGAAGAGAATTACAAGGATATGAAATCATGCATAAGAGAGATCAAAAGAAACTCAAATAAGATTCATAGATAATCTGATCATAAATCCACAATTCATCGGATCTCGACAAACACACCGCAAAAGAAGATTACATCAGATAGATCTCCATGAAGATCATGGAGAACTTTGTATTGAAGATCCAAGAGAGAGAAGAAGTCATATAGCTACTAGCTATGGACCCGCAGGTCTATCGTGAACTACTCACGCATCATCGGAGAAGTCATGGTGTTGATGAAGAAGCCCTCCGTGTCCAAATCCCCCCTCTGGCAGGGCACCAGAACGTGCCCCAGATGGGATCTTGTGGAGACAGAAGCTTGCGGCGGCGGAAAATACTTTCGATGATCTCCTGATTTTTTTTGGGATTTTAGGGAATATATAGGCTCAAAACCTAGGGCAGAGGTGGCCCAGGGAGCCCACAAGCCAGGGTGGCATGGGCCCCCCGGCCGCGCCATGAGGGCTTGTGGGGTCCCTACAGGCCCCCTGCCCTGATTCTCCGGCTTCCCGATCTTTTTCTGTTTCGGAAAAAATCTTTTCGGTAGTTTCATTCCGTTTGGACTCTGTTCAAAATCCCCAAAAAATATTTTCGGTAGTTTCATTCCGTTTGGACTCTGAAAGGGGTCAAAAACATGAAAAAACAGGAACTGGCACTTGGCACTGAGTTAATAAGTTAGTCCCAAAAAATATTTAAAAGGCATGCAAAACCAAAGTTTGACAAGATAATAGCATGAAACCATCAAAAATTATAGATACGTTGGAGATGTATCAAGCATCCCCAAGCTTAACTCCTGCTCGTCCTCGAGTAGGGAAGTGATAAAGAATGAATTTTTGATGTGGAATGCTACCTAGCATAGTTGTCCTTTGCAACTTCTTTCATGTGACATGAATGTTCAGATCTGTAAGATTCAAAACAATAGTTTGCTATTGACACGAAAACAATAACACTTCAAGCAAACTAGCAAGGTAATCATGAACTTTCAAAATAACAAGGCCAAGGAAAGTTATCCCTACAAAATCATATAGTCTGGCTATGCTCCATCATGCTCACACAACTAATGTAAATCATGCACAACCCCAGTATTGGCCAAGTAATTGTTTTCGCACTCTTACTTTCTCAAACTTTTTATAACTATCACGCAATACATGAGCGTGAGCCATGAATATAACACTATAGGTGGAATAGAGGGTGGTGGTGGTTGTGAGACAAAAAGGAGGAGATGGTCACATTGACTCGGCGTATCAAAAGGCTATGGAGATGCCCATTAACAGATATCAATGTGAATGAGTAGGGATTGCCATACAAAGGATGCACTAGAGCTATAAGTATGTGAAAGCTCAAAAGTAGAACTAGTGGGTGTGTATCCAACTTGCTTGCTCACGAAGACCTAGGGCAATTTTGAGGAAGCCCATCATTGGAATATACAATCCAAGTTATATAATGAAGATTCCCACTAGTATATGGTGGTGACGAAACGAGAGGCTCTCAATCATGAAGAAAATGGTGCTATTATGAAGCACAAGTGTGGAATGTAACAACCCAAAATTATAAATTTTGGAATGTTAATAATATTATTAGAATGATTGTTTGTTTGATTGAGTAATTGAAACTTGAGTGAAATTTGAAACTTTTCAAAAAAACTTTTGAATGAGAGGGAATAAAATGACTTTCCCCATCTCCGGTAAATTCAAATTCAATCTTTTAAAAGCAAAGAGAGTAGATGACATGACTTCTTCAACTATAAATAATTTGAACGGAGATATTTGCATTTGAATTCTTTTGCATTTCCATTTGTTTTCTTTGTGCAAGAAATGTCGGGAAATACATTCTAGAGAGGAGGAACAACACCCTCAAACACCCGGGCATTTTGAAAGTTATTTGAACCCTAAAACTTAGAGGGTCTTTTGAAAATTATTTGCAAAAGAAAATAAATCTTTTAGGCAAATTTGTGAAAATATTTTTTTCTGAAGTTTTTATTTTTGCCGTGGAAAAATGCCCATCATTTATATTTTATTTTTCTGACAATTTTAGTATATAGAAACTCTTTATTCCGAATTGATTTGAATTCCCTTTTATCGTTTTAGTTTCCTAGTTTTAAAAATAGGAAAGAAATCTCTATTTAATGGAAATAAGAGCTGGCCCATTAAGACCTTTCCCTATTTTGGCCCAACAGAAGATCATCTCCTACCTCTCCTCTTCTTCACGTCACAGCAAGCTTTCCATCCATGGAGGAAGGAATTCTCTCCTTCCCGATCTCCCTCTTCTTTCCTTCCGGACGCCATCCGAGACCGCCTATAAATTCCCACCGTCCTCCTCTCTCCGTTTTTCCCCTTTCCCAACCCCATCTCCCCTGCCACGTCGCCCCGCCCAAACCTCGCCGGAGCCACTGCCAAGACAAGCCAGCAGCATCTGCATGAGCCCCCATCGCCCCTGCACCCCCTCCTCCACCTCGTTGCACCCTCCCCTCCCTGCCGAGCCCACCCCTCCACCCTTCGGCCCCTCCACCCCCCTGCCACCCCCACCCCCGTCGCCCTGCAAGCCTCGCCAGCGCGCAGGAGCATCGCCAGGAAGACTCCTCCCGTCGCCCCCCTGCAGGCTCACCTCCACCTCGCCCCCCCTCCACCGCCCCCTGCCACCCCACCCCCTCACCGGCAACCCCCACCCCCGCCGGAGTTGCCCCCCTCGCCGGAGAAGGCCCCAGCCATTGCCAGCGAGGGAGTTACTCCCAGCCAGTGCTGCTCACCACGGTAAGGCCCCCTCTTTCTTTTTTTTACTTGTTTTGTTTTTTTAGTTTTACCCTTAGATCTATTCTCAACGGTGTAGATTAGAGTAGGATAACCTTTCGGTTTTTAAACAAAAACCGCTGGTTTTTATTCACTTAACTTTTAGCTAGAGAACTTTTTCTTATACTTCGGCCATTCGCTGTTTAGCCTATGCCACGCACACCCATCAGCCAATCAGAAGCCGCCACATGGATTCCCTATTTGTTTTATTTTTCAGATTTAGTTCAAAAACAGAAAAGTTCCAATCTTGTTTAGCCCATAACTTTTGATCCATAAGTCCAATGATGTTCATTCTTTTTCCAGTAGCTCAAAAATTTCCTGTAGTTGTTAAAACATATAATTTGTCTATGTTTGGAATTTTCAAATTTGAGTTAGATCAGATTTAGTTTAAACCTTGTTTTGCGTATTCCAGGAGTTTAAAAATAGATTCGAATTTGATTCCTTTTGGTGCTGACCACTAGTGATCTTATTTATCAGTGGTAAAAATTTCAGATTTGTTTGAGTATTTTAGCGTATGGTTTCTTGTGAAACAATTTCTGTTTCACCTCTTTTAGGATTTCGGCTAATTCCTTTTCTATTTTTGTTTTAAAATATTTTCCTTATTATTTCAGAAAGATTATTGTTTTGTTTATGTTAGTAAACAGTAGTTTTACAACAAGTTTTGATTTTATTTTTATTTGTTATCATGAAATCAATTCTAGTTCCTTAGTAACTTGTAATTGGTTTCCGCACTGTTTCAAATCCCGTTTGGGAATACTTTCAAAAAGTTTTGTGAAAAATACTTTATTTTATCTTAGTTAGATTTATATCTTAGTTCCTTGTTATTATTTTCTGTTGGACAAATATCATTTAGTGTTTGATGTAGTAGAGGACTCTCTAGTCTTATTTGAAGTTTCCTTCGGATTCCTATTCTCTCTCTCTTTGGTTTTGATTGTTAGAATGATTGCTAGTATGAGTGCTTATGTGAATGATATGTTTGCTATATAGATTTCATCGGAGAGTGACGAGTAGTCTATCAAGTTATTTCTCGAGAAATTCTTCTTCGTCAACATCACGAGGCAAGTCACTTTGATCATACTATCACCTATGTTTTATGCATCGTAGTTCTACCATCCTATGCCCAATTGCATGCTGCTTAGGTACTTGGAAATTTTAGTATAGATTGTAGTATCATGTGGTAGGTACACAACAACCCCGATACTTGGCCCCGGGACGAAAAATTTCATATTGCTATGCTTGAGTAGACGAGATTTCGGTTGAGTGCATAACATGAGTGATGCGAGGTTGATAAATAATCAAGACCGGTTAAGACAAGATTTTCAAGACCTCAGACGCAATGCAACTCTGGGTGAAGGACGGTTGATCGGCTCCCTGGAGAACCCAGTGGATGACCCGGGATGCTGGGGACGGCCATGACATCCTGCGAAAAGCTTCACCCATGCTCAAAGAGACGGACGGATACTTTCAAGACCCAAGGCTTACGTGCACAGCCACAAGTCATCATGGGCTCTGGCTTGGTTGGACAACGCGGCGACTCTGGACAGGCGGTGCTAGCAGAGGTAGAAGAACGGTAGGAATGGATGGGCACCGAGAGGGATTCAGAGGGACCCGTTGAATGACCATGTTTTGATCATCTGGTGTTCAAACACCCTAAAGTGCGAGGACATACACGGAGGCGATCAAATCTTGTGTGGAACATGTGCAAAAGTCTGCAGAGTACTCAAACCTAATCGATTAGCTGTGTCCACGGTCATGGACAACTTGAGCCAAAGGAACTGAAGTTATCTGGATTTCTCAACACCATTAAATATATTTGATGAGGGTAATTATTGACAACTCGGAGAGAACTGGTTGGCGGAACCATCTCGTTAACAACCAACAATGTAGTAACATTTTGCTTTTAGCCCTCTCTCGATGTAGGAGAAAACTTGCTTTTTCGCTAAAAACTTATAGCCCCACCTGCCATATATGCATATAGTATAGATGATTACTTTTCACCCCTCTCTTATGTGACTTGCCGGCATATTCAATATGCTGACCTACACGGCTGCAACGTCCTATGTTGCAGATATTTTTCTTTGACGAGTAAGAGTACGATTCAGGGTTACGGTCTACACTCAACTTGCCGTTGGTGTTTATTGGGACTCCACTCCCTTGACCGCTTCCGCTGAGATATTTAAGGTATATATCAGTTTTACGCTATTTACATGTGATTGCACTTTGATATATACATTGATGTACTGTGTGTGCCAGCATACTGATCCAGGGATGGCACAGATACACAGAGGCTTGACTCGTTTTGAGTCGGGTCGCTACATGGAAAAAGATAGTAGCATTATCCCTTCTCTCTTTTTTTATTTGGGCTCTTGGGCCTCTTTTTTTCTCTTTTTTTGTTTTTTCTCTTTTTTTTGTTTGGTCTCTTTGGCCTCTTTTTTTATTTCCTCACATGGGACAATGCTCTAATAATGACGATCATCACACTTTTATTTACTCACAGCTCAAAGCTTAGAACGATGATGACTCTATAGGTGAGAGTGACGACACAAGTCATGAGACGGAACGGTGGGAGTTGCATGGCAATATATCTCGGAGTGGCTATGAAAATGCCATAGTAGGTAGGTATGGTGGCTGTTTTGAGGAAGGCATATGGTGGGTTTGTGTACCGGCGAAAGTTGCGCGACACTAGAGAGGCTAGCAATGGTGGAAGGTGAAAGTGCATATATACCATGGACTCACGTTAGTCATGAAGAACTCACATACTTGTCGCGAACTTTTTTTTGTAATTGAAAGAAAGTGCTAAACGCATACTCCTAGGGGAAGGGTTGGTAGGTGTTAACCATCGCGTGATCCCGACCTCGACACAAAGGATGACAATCAATAGATCAATTATGCTCCGACTTCCTAACATAGCGGTTCACCATACGTGCATGCTACGGGAATCACTAACTTCAACACAAGTATTTCTAGATTCACAACACCTTACTAACATAACTCTTAATATTACCAAATCCACGTCTCAAAACTAATTGATAGGAATCAATACTTCTCTTTCTACACAATGCACATGAAGATGGCGGTTTTTGTATCCTCTTTGGGTACCTATCACCTTTGGGACTACTTTCATAGCAAAAGCGAACTACCAAGTCACGCACCGCCGTGCTCTAAAAGATATAAGTGAAGCACAAAGAGCAAAATTATCTAGCTCAAAAGATATAAGTGAAGCGCTATGAGCATTCTAGCAAAATCACGATGAGTGCATGTCTATCTCTCTCAAAAGGGTGTGAAGCAAGGATGATTGTGACACAACAAAAAGAAAAGACTCCTACAAAGCAAAACACATATAATGTGGTGAATAAAAATATAGCTCCAAGTAATGTTACCGATGGATTGAAGACGAAAGAGGGGATGCCTTCCTGGGGCATCCCCAAGCTTAGGCTTTTTGGTGTCCTTGAATTTGGCTTGGGATGCCTTGGGCATCCCCAAGCTTGAGCTCTTTCCACTCCTTATCTCTTTGTCCATGAGAACATCACCCAAAACTTGAAAAGTTCACAACACAAAACTTAAACAGAAACTCGTGATAACATTAGCACAAGAAAACAAACTACCACCTCTTTTGGTACTGTAGAAAACTTGAATTCTATCTATATTGGTGTTGGGTACTGTATTCTCACTTTGCCATGACTAGTACCCCCCGATACTAACCATAGTTTCATCAAAACAAGCAACCAACTCAACAAAAACAGAATCTGTCAAAAACAAACCAGCATGTAGCAATCTGTATACTTCGTATACTTTTGGTACCTCAAAAATTCTGAAAATTACGAATGCCTGGGAAAAAGGCATATAAACCAGCAGCAAAAAGAATCAACTCAAAATCTCTTTCCCAATAAAAATGAAAAATCATCTCGTGAGCGAAAAGTTTCTGTCTTTTTCCAGCAGGATCAAACAACCATTACCAAGACTAGTTATAAAGGTTTTGCTTGGCTCAAACACAAAAAGAAACACAAAAAACACAATCACAACAGAATTGTGATGGTGTGGACGCAACAAAACAGAAAGAAAAAAGATAAATTCAATGGGTTGCCTCCCAACAAGCGCTATTGTTTAACGCCCTTAGCTAGGCATTGATAATTCAACGATGCTCTCACAAAAGACAAGAATTGAAGCACAACGAGAGCATCATAAAGCAGGTGAAAATCACATCTAAGTCTAACATACTTCCTATGCATAGGCATTTTATAGGAAAACATATTGTCAAGACAACCAATAGTTACCATATGCAAGGAAGAAGAAAGAGACAATAGCAATCTCAACATAACGAGAGGTAATTTGGTAACATGAAAGTTTCTACCACAATATTTTCCTCTCTCATAGCAATTACATGTGGGATCATGAATGAATTCAACAATATAACCAGCACCTACAACATTCTTTTCATGACCCACATGCATGCAAATTTGACGCTCTTCAAAAATAGTGGGATTATCATCAACTAAAGTCATGACTTCTCCAAACCCACTTTCAATATTATTGCAAACATCATATTCATCATGAGTCTTAAACAAATTTTTAAGATGATAAGAAAAATCATTGCCCCAATCATGATCATTGCAACAAGTAGTGGACATCGAAAAACTAGCATCCCCAAGCTTAGGGTTTTGCATATTATTAGCATGATTGTCATTAATAGAATTTATATTGAAATCATTGCAATCATGCTTTTCATTCAAGGAGCCCTCGTGAATCATTTCATAAATTTCTTCATCACGATTTTCAGATTCACGCATCTCAAGCAAAACTCCATAGAGAAAGTCAAGTGCACTCAACTCACTAGCAATTGGTTCCACATAAGTGGATCTCTTAAAGAGATTAGCAAGTGGGTGAGGATCCATATCACTAGATTTTCAGCAAGCGAAGATGCAAGCATATTGAAGGCACATAGCACACAAGCAAAGGAAAGGCAAACAAAAAAGGCAAATTGGTGAAGTGGGGGAGAGGAAAATGAGAGGCAACTGGCAAACAAGGTAAATGGAAGAGATGAGTTTGCGACACTTACTTGGATGAGTTCTTGACTTGATCCTCCCCGGCAACGATGCCAGAAATTATTCTGCTACGGCGACAAAAGTCCTTCCCCGGCAACGCCAGGAATTATTCTTGCTACTTCTCTTTCTTGCGTCGGTTTTTCCCTTGAAGAGGAAAGGGTGATGCAGCACAGGAGCAGTAAGTATTTTCCTCAGTTTGAGAACCAAGGTATCAATCCAGTAGGAGAATCTCGTCAAGTCCAGAGTACCTGCACAAACACAAAGAGCTTGCACCCAACGCTATAAAGGGGTTGTCAATCCCTTCAAGATTGATTGCAAAGTGAAATCTGAAGGCGGAAAGTGCAACGAAGGAAAAGTGTAAGGCTGAAAATATGGTGTGGAGTAGACATGGGGGCCATAGTGTTCACTAGAGGCTTCTCTCAAAATAGAAAATATTACGGTGGGTGAACAAATTACTGCCGAGCAATTGATCGAACCGCGCAAATTCATGACGATATCTAAGGCAATGATCATACATATAGGCATCACGTCCGAGAAAAGTAGACCGATACTTTCTGCATCTACTACTATTACTCCACACATCGACCGCTATCCAGCATGCATCTAGTGTATTGAGTTAATGACGAACAGAGTAACGCCTTAAGCAAGATGACATGATGTAGAGGGATAATCTCAAACCAATGATGAAAACCCCATCTTTTTACCCTTGATGGCAACAACACGATGCGTGCCTCGCTACCCCTTCTGTCACCGAGTGAGGTCACCGCACGGTATGAACACAAAACCAAGCACTTCTCCCATTGCAAGAATCATAGATCCAGTTGGCCAAACAAAACCCACAACTCGAAGAGAATTACAAGGATATGAAATCATGCATAAGAGAGATCAGAAGAAACTCAAATAAGATTCATAGATAATCTGATCATAAATCCACAATTCATCGGAACTCGACAAACACACCGCAAAAGAAGATTACATCGGATAGATATCCATGATGATCATGGAGAACTTTGTATTGAAGATCTAAGAGAGAGAAGAAGCCATATAGCTACTAGCTATGGACCCGTAGGTCTATGGTGAACTACTCACGCATCATCGGAGAGGTCATGGTGTTGATGAAGAAGCCCTCCGTGTCCAAATCCCCCCTCCGACAGGGTACCAGAACGTGCCCCAGATGGGATCTTGCGGAGACAGAAGCTTGCGGCGGCGGAAAAGTACTTTCGATGATCTCCTGATTTTTTCTGGGATTCTAGGGAATATATAGGCGCAAAACCTAGGGCAGAGGTGGCCGAGGGAGCCCACAAGCCAGTGTGGCATGGGCCCCCCTGGCCGCGCCATGAGGGCTTGTGGGATCCCTGCAGGCCCCTGATGTCAGCTGTGCTTCCCTTGCAACGGCGCCAGATATACTTCTGCTACCTCAAAAAGATCTCCGGCAACGACGCCGGAAATTGACGTAGACGGCACCAGGAATCCTTCAGCTGCGGCTACGCCTTAAGGGACTTCCTAGGCAAGTATGCAAAGGATTTCCCCCGTGGCCTTGGAGCCTTGCGTTGGTGTTCCCTCGAAGCGGAAAGGGTGATGTAGCACAGCGGTGGTAAGTATTTCCCTCAATTTGAGAACCAAGGTATCAATCCAATGGAGGAGTATCTCAAGATCCTGCACAAACACAAAAACTTGCTCCCAACGCTATGAAGGGGTTGTCAATCCCTTATAGATTGTTTGCCAAGTGAGAACTGAAAGCAACAATGTAACAAAGCAAAGTAAAAGCGGAGGTGTAAAAGATGGATGTGAATAGACCCGGGGGCCGTAGTGTTTACTAGTGGCTTCTCTCATGAAAGCAAGTAGACGGAGGGTGAACAAATTACTGTCGAGCAATTGATAGAACCGCGCAAAGTCGTGACGATATATATGCGATGATTATATCTATAGGCATCACGTCCAAAACAAGTAGACCGATACTTTCTGCATCTACTACTATTACTCCACACGTTGACCGCTATCTAGCATGCATCTAGTGTATTAAATCCATAAGAACAGAGTAATGCCTTAAGCAAGATGACATGATGTAGAGGGATAATCTCAAACCAATGATAAAAACCACATCTTTTTACCCTTGATGTCAACTACTTGATGTGTGCCTTGCTGCCCCTACTTTCACTGGGAAAGGTCACCACATGGCAGAACCCAAAACCAAGCACTTCTCCCATTGCAAGAATAATAGATCTAGTTGGACAAACAAAACCCAAGACTCGGAGAGACTTACAAGGATATCAAATCATGCATATAAGAAATCAGCAAAGACTCAAATATATATGTCATAGATAATCTGATCATAAATCCACAATTCATCGGATCTTGACAAACACACCGCCAAAGAAGATTAAATCGGATAGATCTCCATGAAGATCATGGAGAACTTTGTATTGAAGATCCAAGAGAGAGAAGAAGCCATCTAGCTACTAACTACGGACCCGTAGGTCTTAAGTGAACTACTCACGAGTCATTGGAGGGGCGATGATGATGATGATGATGAAGCCCTCCAACTCCAAAGTCCCCTCCGATAGGGCGCCGGGAAGGGTCTCCAGATTAGTTCTCGCGGAAACGGAAGCTTGCGGCGGCGGAAAAGTATGTTCGAGGCTCCCCTGATTTTTGGCGGAATATTTGGGAATTTATAAGCCAAAGACCTAGGTCAGGGGGCGGCCAGGGAGGCCACAAGCCTGCCCACCGCCGCCTCCCCCCTAGTGGCGGAGTGGGGGCTTGTGGGCTCCCTGGAGCCCACCTGGCTTGGCCCAAAAGCCCCCTGGTCTTCTTCCGTTCGGGAAAAAATCATTTCGGGGTTTTTCTTCCGTTTGGACTCCGTTCCAAAATCAAATCTGAAAAGAGTCAAAAACACGGAAAAACGGGAACTGGCACTTGGCACTGAATTAATAAGTTAGTCTCAAAAAAGATATAAAAGGTACATAAAACAACCAAAGAAGATAAGATAACAGCGTGAGACCATCAAAAATTATAGATACGTTTGAGACGTATCAAGCATCCCCAAGCTTAACTCGTGCTCGTCCTTGAGTAGGGAAGTTATAAGAATGAATTTTTGATGCTTTCATGCTACCTAGCATAGGTGTCCTTTGTAATTACTCTTATGTGACGTGAATGTTCAGATCCATTAGATTCAAAACAATAGTTTGCTATTGATGTGGAAACAATAATAATTCAAGCAAACTAGCAAAGTAATCATGAACTTTCAAAATAACAAGGCCAAAATAAAGTTATCCCTACAAAAGCATATAGTCTCGCTATGCTCTATCATCATCGCACAAAGAATTTAAATCATGCACAACCCCGGTAGTGGCCAAGTAATTGTTTCACACCTTTACTTTCTCAAACCTTTTCAACTCTCGCACAATATATGAGCGTGAGCCATGGTTATAGCACTATAGATGGTGTGGAGTGTGGTGGAGGTTGCAAGATAAAAAAGAGAAGATAGTCACATTAACTAGGCATATCAATGAGCTATGGAGATGCTCATCAATAGATATAAATGTGAATGAGTAGGGATTGCCATACAAATGATGCACTAGAGCTAAGAGTATTTGAAAGCTCTTAAAGAAAACTAGTGGGTGTGCATCCAACTTGCTTGCTCACGAAGACCTAAGGCAATTTTGAGGAAGCCTATCATAGGAATATACAAGCCAATTTATATAATGAAAATTTCCCACTAGTTATATGGTGGTGACAAAACGAGAGACTCTCAATCATGAAGATCATGGTGCTTAATATGCACAAGTGTGGAAAAAGTGGTAGCATTGTCCCTTCTCTCTTTTTCTCTCATTTTTTTTTATTTGGTGGGCTCTTTGGCCTCTTTTATTATTATTATTTTGGTGGGCTTCTTTGGCCTCTTTTATTTCCTCACATGGACAATGCTCCATTAATGATGATCATCACACTTTCAACTCAAAACTTAGAGAAACTATGACTCTATATGGAATGCCTTCGGTAGTGTACCGTGGCAATGATCTAGCATGGCATAGACATCAATGGAAACATCATGCTAGCTATCTTATGACCATGCAATGGCAATGTAGACGTGGTGGCACATGTCATGATGGTAGTTGCATAGCAATATATCTCGGAATGACTATGAAAAAGCCATAGTAGGTAGGTATGGTGGCTGTTTTCAGGGAGGCTGATGGGGGGTTTTGTGCACCGGCGAAAGTTGCACGGCACTAAGAAGATAGTGATGGTGGAAGGTGAAAGTGCATCTAAACCATGGACTCAACATTAGTCATGAAGAACTCATATACTTGTTGCAAAAGTTTTATTAGTAATCAAAACAAAGCATTCAACGCATACTCCTAGGGGAAGGGTTGGTAGGTATAAACCATCGCGCGATCCCGACCGCCAAGCAAAGGATGACAATCAATAGACTAATCATGCTCAGATTTCATCACATAGCGGTTCACCATACGTGCATGCTACGGGAATCACTAACTTCAACACAAGTATTTCTAGATCCACAACACCTTACTAGCTTGACTTCAATATTACCATAACCACAACTCAAAACTAATTGAGATGAATCAAACTTCTCTAACTATTCAATGCACATGAAGGTGGAAGTTTTCGTATCCATTTGGATAACTACCCCTTTTGAGACTACCTTCAAAGCATAGATCAACTACCAAGCCACGCACCGCTGTGCTCTAAAAGATATAAGTGAAGCACATAGAGCAAAAGTATCTATCTCAAAATATATAAGTGAAGCACCTGTGAGCTGAATTGTCTACCAAAGGATATAAGTGAAGCTCGACAAAATCACGATGTGTGCATGTCTCTCTCTCTAGGTGTGCAGCAAGGATTATTGTGACACAACAAAAATAAAAGACTCCTACGATACAAGATGCTCCAAGAAAAAACACATAACATGTGGTGAATAAAAATATAGCCCCAAGTAACGTTACCGATGGATTGAAGACGAGAGAGGGGATGCCTTCCCGGGGCATCCCCAAGCTTAGGCTTTTACGGCATCCTTGAATCTCCTGGGGTGCCTTGGGCATCCCCATGCTTGAGCTCTTGCCACTCTTTATCTCTTTGTCCAAAAGAACTTCACCCAAAACTTGAAAACTTCACAACACGAAACTTAAACAGAAACTTGTGATAACATTAGTACAAGAAAGCAAACCACCACTTCCTTAGGTACCGTAGCAACTTAAATTATACTTGTGCTGATGTTGGGTTACTGTACTTTCAATCTTCCATGGCTAATACCCCCCGATACTATCCATAGTTTCATCAAAATAAGCAACCAACACAACAAAAACAGAATCTGTTAACAGTAGTCCAGTCTGTAGCAATCTGTATATTTCATATACCTATGGTACTTCAAAAATTCTGAACAATTACTACAGTCTGAAGAATTTGTGTAGAAATCAGCAGAAAAAAGAATCAACTCAAAATCTCTTACAGAATAGAAAATGAAAATTCTTTTCGTGAGCAGAAAGTTTCTGTCTTTTCCAGCATGACCAAACGATCATCCCCAAGACTAATCATAACGGTTTTGCTTGGCACAAACGCAAAAGGAAACACAAAAAACACAATCATAACAGAATTATGAAAGTGTGGAAAACACAAAACAGAAAGAAAAACGATAGATTTGTTGGGTTGCCTCCCAACAAGCGCTTTTGTTTAACGCCCTTAGCTAGGCGAAAGGTGATGAAATCACGTATAGTCATCTTTGGTGCTCAAACCATAGGTAACCCTCATCATAGATTCATAAGGCAATCTTATTTTCTTTCTAGGAAAATGCTCCATGCCCTTCTTTAAAGGAAATTGAAATCTAATATTCCCTTCCTTCATATCGATGATAGCACCAATAGTTCTTAGGAAAGGTCTACCAAGAATAATGGGACATGAAGGATTGCAATCTATGTCAAGTACAATGAAATCCACGGGTACATAGTTCTTATTTGCAACAATAAGAACATCATCGATCCTTCCCATGGGTTCCTTGACAGTAGAATCCGCAAGATGCAAATTAAGAGAACACTCTTCAATCTCATGAAAACCAAGAATATCACATAAAGACTTTGGAATCGCGGAAACACTAGCACCCAAATCACACAAAGCATCGCACTCATAGTTTTTGATCTTGATTTTGATAGTAGGTTCCCACTCATCATGAAGTTTTCTAGGTATAGAGACTTCTAGTTCGATCTTCTCTTCAAAAGATTTCATCATAACATCTACGATATGCGCGGTAAAGGCTTTGCTTTGGCTATAAGCATGTGGAGAGTTTGCAATGGATTGCATCAAAGAAATGCATTCAAACAAGGAGCAATTATCATAGTTGAATTCCTTGAAATCCAAAGTGGGAGTTTCATTACTACCCAAAATTTTGAGTTCTTCTACTCCACTCTCCACACCTTTATCATCAAGATAGGTGGACCCCGAATCATTGGGAGTTTTTCAACCAAAGTGGATTCATATCCAGCCCCTCCATAAGTAGGTTTGACACGCGAAAACAAAGATTCAAGAGGAGACACACCAAGCACTTTAAGATCTTCGTGATTTGCATCACTAGAACGCACCCTTTTAAACCATTCATGTCTAGCGCGAATCTGGGTGGTTCTTTCTTTGCTCTCATTCATGGAGATACGCATAGCTTTCAAAGTTTCATCCAAGTTGACCTTGGGAGGAGCGTATCTAACTTTCAAAGCATCAATATCACAAGACATCCTATCAACGCTTTTAGCCAAATCGTCTATTTTGAGTAGTTTTTCTTCTATGGACGCATTGAAAATCTTTTGAGAGTTGATGAACTCTTTGATATTACTCTCTAAATCAGAGGGTAATTTGTTGTGATTTCCATAAGTGTTGTCGTAGGAATTGCCATAATTGTTAGAGGAGTTACTAGGAAAAGGCCTAGGAACATAGTTTCCTCTAAAAGCATCGTTGTTGCCAAAATTGTTCCTACCAACAAAATTCACGTCCAAACTAGCGTTGCTACTCTCAATCAAAGAAGATAGTGGGATGTCATTAGGATCTACGGTAGCGTTTCTACTAGCAACCAAATTCATCAACTCGTCCATCTTAGCACTAAGCGAGTTAATCTCTTCTATAGCGTGCACCTTTTTGCTAGCAGGCGACCTTTCAGTGTGCCACTGAGAGTAGTTGGTCATGATATTGTCTAGGAGTTTTGTAGCGTCTCCTAACGTGATTTCCATGAACGTTCCACCTGAGGCGGAGTCCAAGATATTGCGAGAAGCGAAATTCAAGCCAGCGTAAAAGATTTGTATAATCATCCACAAACTCAAGCCATGAGCGGGACATTTTCTAATCATAAGCTTCATCCTCTCCCAAGATTGTGCAACGTGTTCATGATCAAGTTGCTTGAAATTCATGATATCGTTACGTAAGGAGATGATCTTAGCCGGCGGAAAATACTTGGATATGTAAGCATCTTTGCACTTATCCCAAGAATCAATACTATTTTTAGGCAAAGAAGAAAACCAAGTTTTTGCACGATCTCGCAACGAGAAAGGAAAAAGTTTTAACTTAATCATGTCATTATCCACATCTCTTTTCTTTTGCATATCGCAAATCTCAATGAAGGTATTGAGATGGGATGCGGCATCTTCACTAGGAAGGCCAGAGATTTGCTCTTTCATAACAAGATTCAGCAAGGCTGCGTTGATTTCATACGATTCCGCACTAGTGGCGGGAGCAATCGGGGTACTAATAAAATCATTATTATTAGTGCTCGAGAAGGCGCAAAGTTTGGTGTTTTCAGACATGATGTCTTCAACAAAAAAACAAGCACACAAGCAAGCAAGAAAACCGGCAAAGGCAAAAGAAAACGGCGAAGGCGAAAGGCGAATGAAAACGGCAAATGTGAAGTGGGGGAGAGGAAAACGAGAGGCAACTGGCAACAAAAGTAAATGCAAGAGAAGAGTTTGTGAGACCTACTTGGATAGATCTTGATTTCTCCTCTCCGGCAACGGTGCCAGAAATACTTCTGATGCCAGCTGTGCTTCCTTGCAACGGCGCTAGATATACTTCTGCTACCTCAAAAAGATCTCCGGCAACGACACCGGAAATTGTCGTGTCGACGGCACCAGGAATCCTTCAGCTGCGGCTACGCCTTAAGGGACTTCCTAGGCAAGTATGCAAAGGATTTCCCCCGTGGCCTTGGAGCCTTGCGTTGGTGTTCCCTCGAAGCGGAAAGGGTGATGTAGCACAGCGGTGGTAAGTATTTCCCTTAGTTTGAGAACCAAGGTATCAATCCGATGGAGGAGTATCTCAAGATCCTGCACAAACACAAAAACTTGCTTCCAACACTATGAAGGGGTTGTCAATCCCTTATATATTGTTTGCCAAGTGAGAACTGAAAGCAACAAAGTAACAAAGCAAAGTAAAAGCGGAGGTGTAAACGATGGATGTGAATAGACCCAGGGGCCGTAGTATTTACTAGTGGCTTCTCTCATGAAAGCAAGTAGACGGAGGGTGAACAAATTACTATCGAGCAATTGATAGAACCGCGCAAAGTCGTGACGATATCTATGCGATCATTATATCTATAGGCATCATGTCCAAAACAAGTAGACCGATACTTTCTCATCTACTACTATTACTCCACACGTCGACCGCTATCCAACATGCATCTAGTGTATGAAGTCCATAAGAACAGAGTAACGCCTTAAGCAAGATGACATGATGTAGAGGGATAATCTCAAACCAATGATAAAACCCCATCTTTTTACCCTTGATAGCAACTACTTGATGTGTGCCTTGCTGCCCCTACTGTCGCTGGGAAAGGTCACCACATGGTAGAACCTAAAACCAAGCACTTCTCCCATTGCAAGAATAATTGATCTAGTTGTCCAAACAAAACCCAAGACTCGGAGAGACTTACAAGGATATCAAATCATGCATATAAGAAATGAGCAAAGACTCAAATATATCTCATAGATAATCTGATCACAAATCCACAATTCATCGGATCTCGATGAACACACCACCAAAGAAGATTACATCGGATAGATCTCCATGAAGATCATGGAGAACTTTGTATTGAAGATCCAAGAGAGGGAAGAAGCCATCTAGCTACTAACTACGGACTCATAGGTCTTAAGTGAACTACTCACGAGTCATTAGAGGGGCGATGATGATGATGAAGAAGCCCTCCAACTCCAAAGTCCCCTCCGGCAGGGCGCCGGAGAGGGTCTCCAGATGAGATCTCGCGGAAACGGAAGCTTGCAGTGGTGGAAAAGTATTTTCAAGGCTCCCCTGATTTTTTGCAGAATATTTGGGAATTTATAGGCCAAAGACCTAGGTCAGGGGGCGGTCAGGGAAGCCACAAGCCTGCCCACCGCCGCCTCCCCCTGGTGGCGGAGTGGGGGCTTGTGGGCTCCCTGGAGCCCACCTGTCTTGGCCCAAAAGCCCCCTGGTCTTCTTCCGTTCGGGAAAAAATCATTTCGGGGTTTTTCTTCCGTTTGGACTCCGTTCCAAAATCAGATCTGAAAAGAGTCAAAAACACGGAAAAAAAGGAACTGGCACTTGGCACTGAATTAATAAGTTAGTCCCAAAAAAGATATAAAAGGTACATAAAACAACCAAAGAAGACAAGATAACAACGTGAAACCATCAAAAATTATAGTACGTTTGAGACGTATCAGCCCGTGCCCTGATTCTCCGGCTTCCCGATCTTTTTCTGTTTCGGAAAAAATCTTTTTGGCAGTTTCATTCCATTTGGACTCCATTCAAAATCCTCCTCTGAAAGGGGTCAAAAACATGGAAAAACAGGAACTGGCACTTTGCACTGAGTTAATAAGTTAGTCCCAAAAAATATATAAAAGGCATACAAAACATCCAAAGTTTGACAAGATAATAGCATGAAACCATCAAAAATTATAGATACGTTGGAGACGTATCAGTTGACCACATGACACTTCATCATTATTTGGGCCTATGGGAAGGCATTGGGAAGTAATAAGTATATGATGGGTTGCTAGAGTGACAGAACCTTAAACCCTAGTTTATGTGTTGCTTCGTAAGGGGCTGATTTGGATCCATATGTTTCATGTTATGGTTAGATTTATCTTGATTCTTCTTTTGTAGTTGTGGGTGCTTGCGAGAGAAGTTAATCATAAGTGGGATGTTTGTCCAATTAAGGGCAGCAACCAAGCACCGGTCCACCCACATATCAATTTATCAAAGTAACGAACGTGAATCATATGAGCATGATGAAAACTAGCTTGAAAGAAATACCCATGTGTCCTCGGGAACTCTTTGCATTATATAAGAGTTTGTCCAGGCTTGTCCTTTGCTACAAAAAGGATTGGGCCACCTTGCTGCACCTTTGTTACATTTCTTACTTGCTACCCATTACGAATTACCTTGTCACAGAACTATCTGTTACCGCTAATTTCAGTGCTTGTAGAGAATACCTTACTGAAAACCTATTGTCATTTCTTTCTTCTCCTCGTTGGGTTCGACACTCTTACTTATTGAAAGGGATAACATATATCCCCTATAATTGTGGGTCATCACTCATCCCTTCAATTCTTCAATTTGTTTGGGCATAGTTGAAAGGCGCCTCAGCATGTCATTGATAAACTTCACCGGGTCTTTGTCCCCCATAACAACCTTCATCATGAACAAACCTCCAGCATATAGTTGTTCAGTTAAAGTATACAAAGCTTTCAGCTTCAGTACACTGTTGTCTTGAAGGTTCAGAGATCGAAGGCCTACAAATAATTCAAGAATATTAGTTGCCCGACGGGTCTTTTTTCTACAAAGGTTTTCTCATGAAGTGTTGTTGCAAGATCATCAAACAATGCTTACCAAAAACAGCCATGGTCATCTTGGAGCTATGCCGTTTGAAACCACTTAGCTCTTCAGTAACCAGCTTCACCTGATCTTTGGCATCTTCAGCATGTTTAACCAAGGCGGCTCTGTCAGGCTCATTATATGCTGTGAACCCAGCTTTGATTTTTTCAATTTCTTCAAAGGAGATCCGAAGTTTCTCCTCAGCTTGAGCTCGGGCATCTTGTTGATGTGCCAAATTCTTCCTCATGCCGCCAAAGTCTGAGAAGGCCCCGTTTAAAGCTTCCTACACAACAAAATGACTAGGTGGATATTAGTCAAAATATGAGCCGCCAACATGGTGCATACATGATTTTGTGAGGTTGCAAAGAAGATCGTTGATTGCTACGGTAACAAAAGGCCTTCCTTGGCGCTAGGAATTCTTCTTGCTACTTCTCTGGTTTGCGTCGGTTTTTCCCTTGAAGAGGAAAGGGTGATGCAGCACAGGAGCAGTAAGTATTTCCCTCAGTTTGGGAACCAAGGTATCGATCGAGAAGGAGGGTCTCGTCAAGTCTAGAGTACCTACGCAAACACAAACAAGCTTGCATCCAACGCTTCAAAGGGGTTGTCAATCCCTTCAAGATTGTTTGCAAAGTGAGATCTGAAGGCGGAAAGTGCAACGAAGTAAAAAGTGTAATGCTGAAAATATGGTGTGGAGTAGACCCGGGGGCCATAGTGTTCACTAGAGGCTTCTCCCAAAATAGCAAATATCACGGTGGGTGAACAAATTACTGTCGAGCAATTGATAGAACCCCGCAAAGTCATGACGATATCTAAGGCAATGATCATACATATAGACATCACGTCCGAGACAAGTAGACCGATACTTTCTGCATCTACTACTATTACTCCACACAACGACCGCTATCCAGCATGCATCTAGTGTATTGAGTTCATGACAAACAGATTAACGCCTTAAGCAAGATGACATGATGTAGAGGGATAATCTACAACCAATGATGAAAACCCCATCTTTTTACCCTTGATGGCAACAACATGATGCGTGCCTCGCTACCCCTTCTGTCACTTGGTGAGGTCACCGCACGGTATGAACCCAAAACCAAGCACTTCTCACATTGCAAGAATCATAGATCTAGTTGGCCAGACAAAACCCACAACTCGAAGAGAATTACAAGGATATGAAATCATGCATAAGAGAGATCAAAATAAACTAAAATAAGATTCATAGATAATCTGATCATAAATCCACAATTCATCGGATCTCGACAAACACACCGCAAAAGAAGATCATGGAGAACTTTGTATTGAAGATCTAAGAGAGAGAAGAAGCCATCTAGCTACCATCTATAGACCCGTAGGTCTATGGTGAACTACTCACGCATCATCGGAGAGGTCATGGTGTTGATGAAGAAGCCCTCCGTGTCCGAATCCCCCCTCCGACAGGGCACCAGAAAGAGTCATGGTGATCTTCACCAATTGCTTGTTTTGCGTTTATCTTTGCTAATGTCATATGCTAGGGAAAGATCTATATTCATATGTCAACTTGGAGGTAAGAATTCATGAATTATTATTGTTGACATTACCCTTGAGGTAAGCAGTTGGGAGGCAAAACTATAAGCCGCTATCTTTCTCTATGTCCAGCTGAAACTTTGATCTCATGAGTACCACGTGAGTTGTAGCAATTGTAGAGAATGAAAAGATGATTGAGTATGTGGATTTGCTTTACAAGCTCTTATTTGACTCTTTCTGACGTTGTGATAAATTGCAATTGCTTCAATGACTAAAGGCTATCGGTTGCTAATTCTCGGTAAGGTTCTTGATCCATACTTTACTTTGTGATGGAATTGTTACTTTAGCATGAGAAATTATATGTTGGTATTGCTGCTCTGATCATGATCATGATGCATGCATGTTCGCATTTTGTTTTGTCGACACCTCTCTCCCTAAACATGTGGGCATATTTATTGAGCTCGGCTTTCGCTTGAGGACAAGCGAGGTCTAAGCTTCGGGGTGTTGATACGTCCATTTTGCATCATGCTTTCATGTTGATATTTATAGCTTTTTGGGCTGTTATTTCACTTCACAGTACAATACTTATGCCTTTTCTCTCTTATTTTGCAAGGTTTACTTGAAGAGGGAGAATGCCGGCAGCTGGAATTCTGGCCTGAAAAAGGAGCAAAGTTGAGATACCTATTCAGCGCAACTCCAAACACCATAAAAATCAACGAGGATTTTTCTCGAGATTTATAAAAAATACTGGGCCAAAGAAGTGCCACAAGGGCGCCAGCAGGTGGCCACAAGCCTGCTAGATGCGGCCACCCCCGTGGCCGCGCCTAGGGGGCTTGTGGGCGCCCAGCTGGCCCTCTGGCTCCCCCCTTCTGCTATATGAAGGGTTTCGTCCGAAAAAAATCAGGAAGAGGCTTTTTCGAGGATTCGCTGCCGCCACGAGGCGGAACTTGAGTAGAACCAATCTAGAGCTCCGGCAGGACGATCCTGCCGGGGAAACTTCCCTCCCAGAGGGGGAAATCATCGCCATCGTCATCACCAACACTCCTCTCATCGGAGGGGACTCATCACCATCAACATATTCATCAGCACCATCTCATCTCCAAACCCTAGTTCATCACTTGTAACCAATCTCTGTCTCGCGACTCTGATTGGTACTTGTAAGGTTGCTAGTAGCGTTAATTACTCTTTGTAGTTGATGCTAGTTGGATTACTTGGTGGAAGAGTTTATGTTCAGATAATTGATGCTACTCATTACCTCTCTGGTCATGAATATGATTATGCTTTGTGAGTAGTTACTTTTGTTCCTGAGGACATGGGATAAGTCATGCTAATAGTAGTCATGTGAATTTGGTATTCGTTCAATATTTTGATGTGTTGTACGTTGTTTTTCCTCTAGTGGTGTTATGTGAACGTCGACTACATAACACTTCACCATTATTTGGGCCTAGAGGAAGGCATTGGGTGTTGGAAATATGCCCTAGAGGCAATAATAAAATGGTTATTATCATATTTCCTTGTTCATGATAATCTTCTATTGTTCATGCTATAATTGTATTAACAGGAAACAGTAATACATGTGTGAATAAATAGATCACAAAGTGTCCCTAGCAAGCCTCTAGTTGGCTAGCTCGTTAGTCAATAGATGATCATGGTTTCCTGATCATGGGCATTAGATGTCATTGATAACGGGATCACATCATTGGGAGAATGATGTGATGGACGAGACCCAATCCTAAGCATAGCACTAGATCGTATTGTTCGTATGCTAAAGCTTTTCTAATGTAAAGTATCTTTTCCTTCGACCATGAGATTGTGCAACTCCCGGATACCGTAGGAGTGCTTTGGGTGTATCAAACGTCACAACGTAACTGGGTGACTATAAAGGTGCACTACGGGTACCTCCGAAAGTGTCTATTGGGTTGGTACGAATCGAGATCGGGATTTGTCACTCCGTGTGACGGAGAGGTATCTCCGGGCCCACTCGGTAGAACATCATCATGATCTCAATGTGACTAAGGAGTTAGTCACACGATGACGTGCTACGGAACGAGTAAAGAGACTTACCGGTAATGAGATTGAACAAGGTATTGGTATACCGACGATCGAATCTCGGGCAAGTTCTATACCAACAGACAAAGGGAATTGTATACGGGATTGATTGAATCCTTGACATCGTGGTTCATCCGATGAGATCATCGTGGAGCAGGTGAGAGGCACCATGGGTATCCAGACCCCGCTGATGGTTATTGGCCAGAGAGGTGTCTCGGTCATGTCTGCCTGTCTCCCGAACCCGTAGGGTCTACACACTTAAGGTTCGGTGACGCTAGGGTTATAGGGAATTGTTATACGAGGTTACCTAAAGTTGTTCGGAGTCCCGGATGAGATCTCGGACGTCACGAGGAGCTCTGAAATGGTCTGGAGGTAAAGATTGATATATAGGACGGATGGTTTCGGACACCGGAAGTGTTTCGGGCATCACCGGAAAACGTACCGGGACCACCGGAGGTGGCTCCGGGGGTCCACCGAAGGGGGGCAACGACCCCGGGAGGTAAGATGGGCCAAGTAGGGGAGGGAACCAGCCCCTAGGTGGGCTGGTGCGCCTCCCCACTCAGCCCAATGCGCAGGGGAGAGAAAAGGGGGGGGGCAAACCCTAAGCCAGGTGGGCCTAAGGCCCACCAGGGGTGCGCCACACCCCTCCTCCCCCCTTGGCCGCCGCACTAGCCCCCATCTAGGGCTGCCGCCCCCCCAGGAGGGGGAAACCCTCAAGGGGTCGCATCCCCTCCCTTCCCCTATATATAGCGGGCACTTTTGGCCATTGGGCGACAGACTTCTCCCTCTCCCTCGGCGCAGCCCTGCCCTTCTTCCTCCTCCTCTCTGCCAGTGCTTGGAGAAGCCCTGCCGGGAGACCTCGTCTCTCCATCGACACCACGCCGTCGTGCTGCTGGAGTTATTCCCCAACCTCTCCCTCCTCCTTGCTGGATCAAGGTGCGGGATACGTCACGGCTGCACGTGTGTTGAACGCGGAGGTGCCGTAGTTCGACACTAGATCGGAATCGCTGCGAGTACGACTCCATCAACCGCGTTCTAGCAAGGCTTCCGCTTAGCGATCTTCAAAGGTATGAAGATGATCTTACCCCTCTCTCGTTGCTGGTCTCTCCATAGGAAGATCTGAATATGCGTAGGAAAATTTTGAATTTATGCTACGTTACCCAACAGTGGCATCCGAGCCAGGTTTTCTATGCATAGATTCTATGCACGAGTAGAACACAAAAGTTGTGTGCGATGATTTGTCAATTTGCTTGCCGCTACTAGTCTTATTCTTTTCCGGCGGTATTGTGGGATGAAGCGGCCCGGTCCGACTTTACACGTACGCTTACGTGAGACTGGTTCCACCGACAGACATGCACACCATGCATAAAGGTGGCTAGCGGGTGTCTGTCTCTCCTACTCTAGTCGGATTGGATTTGATGAAAAGGGTCCTTATGAAGGGTAAATAGCTTTGGCATATCATCGTTGTGGCTGTCACGTAGGTAAGAAGGCGTTCTTGCTAGAAACCCAAATCAGCCACGTAAAACTTGCAACAACAATTAGAGGACGTCTAACTTGTTTTTGCAGGGTTTGACATGTGATGTGATATGGCCAAAGTTGTGATGTTGCATGTATGATGTATGAGATGATCATGTTATTGTATTAGGTTTCACGACTCGCATGTCGATGAGTATGACAACCGGCAGGAGCCATAGGAGTTGTCTTAATTTATTGTATGAGATGCAACGCCATGTGCTACAAAGGCTTTGTGCTTAACTACAACATGCAAGGGATGGAAAAGACCATTCCCGAGTTGTACTCGATGCTCAAGTCTGCAGAAGTAGAAATCAAGAAAGAGCATCAAGTGTTGATGGTCAACAAGACCACTAGTTTCAAGAAAGGCAAGGGTAAGAAGATCTTCAAGAAAGACGGCAAAGCTGTTGCCGCGCCCGGTAAGCTAGATGCCGGGAAGAAGAAAAAGAATGGACCCAAGCCTAAGACTGAGTGCTTCTATTGCAAGGGAAAGGGTCACTGGAAGCGGAACTGCCCCAAATACTTAGCGGACAAGAAGGCCGGCAACGTTAAAGGTATATGTGATATACATGTTATTGATGTGTACCTTACCAGCGCTCGTAGTAGCTCCTGGGTATTTGATACCGGTGTTGTTGCTCACATTTGCAACTCAAAGCAGGAACTGCGGAATAAGCGGAGACTGGCCAAGGATGAGGTGACGATGTGCGTCGGGAATGGTTCAAAGGTCGATGTCATCGCCGTCGGCACGCTACCTCTACATCTATCGTCGGGATTAGTCTTAATCCTTAATAATTGTTATTTAGTACCAGCTTTAAGCATGAACATTGTATCAGGGTTTTGCTTAATGCGAGACGGCTACTTAATGCGAGACGGCTAATCATTTAAGTCAGAGAATAAAGGTTGTTCTATTTATATGAGTGATATGTTTTATGGTCATGCTCCGCTGGTGAATGGTTTATTCTTGATGAATCTCGATCGTGATGTTACGCATATTCATAGTATGAGTACCAAAAGATGTAATGTTGATAATGATAGTCCCACATACTTGTGGCACTGCCGCCTTGGTCATATCGGCGTTAAACGCATGAATAAGCTCCATACTGATGGACTATTAGAGTCTCTTGATTTTGAATCATTTGACACATGAGAACCGTGCCTCATGGGCAAGATGACTAAGACTCCATTCTCAGGACTAATGGAGAGAGCAACCGACTTATTGGAAATAATACATACTGATGTGTGTGGTCCGATGAACGTTGAAGCTCGCGGTGGCTATCGTTATGTTCTCACTCTCACCGATGATTTGAGTAGGTATGGGTATATCTACTTGATGAAGCACAAATCTGAGACGTTTGAAAAGTTCAAGGAATTTCAGAGTGAGGTTGAGAATCAACGTGACAGAAAAATTAAATGTCTACGATCTGATCGTGGAGGAGAATATTTGAGTCACGAGTTTGGCACCCACCTAAGGAATTGTGGAATCGTTTCACAACTGACGCCGCCTGGCACACCGCAACGCAACGGAGTGTCTGAACATCGTAATCGCACTTTATTAGATATGGTACGATCTATGATGTCTCTTATCGACTTACCGCTATCATTTTGGGGATACGCATTAGAAACTGCAGCATTCACTTTAAATAGGGCACTGTCTAAATCCGTTGAGACGACACCGTATGAACTATGGTTTGGCAAGAAACCTAAGTTGTCATTTCTTAAAGTTTGGGGCTGCGATGCTTATGTGAGAAACTTCAACCAAAAAAGCTCAAACGCAAAGCGGAGAAATGCGTATTCATAGGATACCCTAAGGACACTATTGGGTATACCTTCTATCTTAGATCCGAAGGTAAAACCTTTGTTGCCAAGAACGGATCCTTTCTAGAGAAAGAATTTCTCTCGAAAGAAGTAAGTGGGAGGAAGGTAGAACTTGATGAGGTAATTACACCCCCTCTCGAACAGGATAGTAGCACATCGCGGGAAGTTGTTCCTGTGGCGCCTACACCAACTGAAGAGGAAGTTAATGATGATGATCATGAAGGTTCGGATCAAGTTACTACTGAACCGCGAAGGTCCACAAGGGCACGCTCCGCACCAGAGTGGTACGGCAACCCTGTGATGGAAATCATGTTGTTAGACAACGGTGAACCTTCGAACTATGAAGAAGCGACGGCGGGCCCGGATTCCAACAAATGGCTTGAGGCTATGAAATCCAAGATAGGATCCATGTAGGAGACAAAGTATGGACTTTGGTGGACTTGCCCGATGATCGGCGAGCCATAGAAAATAAATGGATCTTCAAGAAGAAGACTGATGCAAACGTTAATGTAACCGTTTATAAAGCTCGACTTGTCGCAAAGGGTTTTCGACAAATTCAAGGAGTTGACTACTAAGAGACTTTCTCTCTCGTAGCGAAGCTTAAATCAGTCCGAATCATGTTAGCAATTGTCGCCTTTTATGATTATGAAATTTGGCAAATGGACGTCAAAACAGCGTTCCTTAACGGGAACCTCAAGGAAGAGTTGTATATGATGCAACCAGAAGGTTTTGTCGACCCTAAGGGTGCTAACAAAGTATGCAAGCTCCAGCGCTCCATCTATGGGCTAGTGCAAGCATCTCGGAGTTGGAACATTCGCTTTAATGAGGTGATTAAAGCGTTTGGGTTCATACAGGTTTACGGAGAAGCCTGTCTGTACAAGAAAGTGAGTGGGAGCTCTGTAGCTTTCCTCATACTGTATGTGGATGACATATTATTGATGGGGAATAATATAGAGATATTGGAGAGCATAAAGTCCTATTTGAACAAAAAAAATTCAATGAAGGACCTTGGAGAAGCTGCATACATATTAGGCATCAAGATCTATAGATATAGATCAAGACGCCTCATAGGTCTTTCGCAAAGTACATACCTTGACAAGATATTGAAGAAGTTCAATATGGAAAACTCAAAGAAAGGGTTCTTGCCAGTTTTGCAAGGTATGAGATTGAGTAAGACTCAGTCGCCGACCACGGCAGCAGATAGAGAGAAGATGAGTTATGTCCCCTACGCATCAGCCGCGGGCTCTCTAATGTATGCCATGCTGTGTACCAGACCAGATATAAACCTTGCCATAAGCTTGGTAGGGAGGTACCAAAGTGATCCCGGTATGGAACACTGGACAGCGGTCAAGAATATCCTTAAGTACCTGAAAAGGACTAAGGAAATGTTTCTTGTTTATGGAGGTGACGAAGAGCTCGTCGTAAAGGATTACGTCGACGCTAGCTTCGACACAGATCCGGATAACTCTAAGTCACAGACCGGATACGTATATGTGTTGAATGGCGGGGCAGTGAGCTGGTGCAACAGCAAGCAAGAAGTCGTGGCAGCATCTACATGTGAAGCGGAGTACATAGCTGCTTCAGAAGCGTCACATGAAGGAATTTGGATGAAGGAGCTCATCACCGACCTTGGAGTGGTTCCAAGCGCGTCGGGTCCAATGACACTCTTCTGTGATAACACTGGGGCCATTGCCATAGCCAAGGAGCCCAGGTTTCACCGGAAGACGAAGCACATCAAACGCTGCTACAACTCCACCCAGGACCATGTCTAGAGTGGAGTGATAGATATTTGTAAAGTACACACGGATCTGAATATTGCAGACCCGTTGACTAAACCTCTTCCACGAGTAAAACATGATCAACACCATAATGCTATGGGTGTTCGATACATCACAATGTAACTAGATTATTGACTCTAGTGCAAGTGGGAGACTGTTGGAAATATGCCCTAGAGGCAATAATAAAATGGTTATTATCATATTTCCTTGTTCATGATAATCGTCTATTGTTCATGCTATAATTGTATTAACAGGAAATAGTAATACATGTGTGAATAAATAGATCACAAAGTGTCCCTAGCAAGCCTCTAGTTGGCTAGCTCGTTAGTCAATAGATGATCATGGTTTCCTGATCATGGGCATTAGATGTCATTGATAACGAGATCACATCATTGGGAGAATGATGTGATGGACGAGACCCAATCCTAAGCATAGCACTAGATCGTATTGTTCGTATGCTAAAGCTTTTCTAATGTCAAGTATCTTTTCCTTTAACCGTGAGATTGTGCAACTCCCGGATACCGTAGGAGTGCTTTGGGTGTATCAAACGTCAGAACGTAACTGGGTGACTATAAAGGTGCACTACGGGTACCTCCGAAAGTGTCTGTTGGGTTGGTACGAATCGAGATCGGGATTTGTCACTCCGTGTGACAGAGAGGTATCTCTGGGCCCACTTGGTAGAACATCATCATGAGCACAATGTGACTAAGGAGTTAGTCACACGATGACGTGCTACGGAACGAGTAAAGAGACTTACCGGTAACGAGATTGAACAAGGTATTGGTATACCGACGATCGAATCTCGGGCAAGTTCTATACCGACAGACAAAGGGAATTGTATACGGGATTGATTGAATCCTTGACATCGTGGTTCATCCGAAGAGATCATCGTGGAGCAAGTGGGAGGCACCATGGGTATCCAGACCCCGCTGATGGTTATTGGCCAGAGAGGTGTCTGAAAAGACCTCGATGACGCCTAGAGGGGGGGGTGAATAGGCTATTTAAAAACTTCTTCAGATTTGGCTTGAACCTAATGCGGAAATAAACTAAGAGGGTACTTGTCAAGCACAAATCCTAAATGCACTAGGCACTGCAACGTGTATCAACAACACGATCTACCAAGATGGACACAATGCAGTTACTAACAAGCACAAGTAAGTTACACAAACTTACTTGAGCTATATCACATGACAAGTAGGTAAATAACACAAGATACTAGATCACACCATATCAACACGATGTATCAAGGGATGTAAGTATGAACGTGTGGATATAGAGGGTATGCTTGAATGATTAATCTTGTACAAGAAATAGCCAACACAATATAATGAGCACAAGCAATATGCAATGTATGTATGCTCAAATAACACAAGTAAACCACAAGTAAGGAGTTAGGGTTAAGGATAACCAAGGTCACTGAGACGAAGATGTATCCCGATGTTCACTTCCTTGGAGGGAAGCTAGTCACCGTTAGAGAGGTGGATGTTACCACGAAGGCACACCAACGCCACGAAGGCTCACCCTATTCTCCCTTTGAGATAACACCACGAAGGCGTTTCTCAACCACTAGTGGTAAGCCTTTGAGGTGGCTTCCAAACCCTCACAAACTTTTCCGGGGGAAATCACACGAATTGATTCCTCTCCGAAGAACTCCTACCTCCTAGGAGTCTCCAACCTCCAAGAGTAATAAGATCACGGGGAATGCTCAAAACTTGCTCAAATCACAAATAGCTTGGGTTGAGAGAAGGAGAGGGAGAAGATCTATCTTTTGATTGGAACAACTCTCAGAGGGGCTCACAAATGCTCTTGGGATCTAAGATTTGGAGTGAGCAAATGTGTGTGAGGTGGAAGTGTGTTCTTATGAGGATAAGGCTGTGTTGGGCAACACTCTCACGAAGTGGGAGGGGTATTTATAGTGGGAGAGAAAAAGAGCCGTTGGGGACACTTTAAGTCACACAGGGTCCGGACGTCCGACAGTTGTCGGAAGTCCGGGTGTCCGCGAGGGGTCGGACGTCCGGGGCCTATAGATACGACTGAAACTATTTTGAATTAAACAGCGACCGGACGTCCGACAGGGGTCGGTCGTCTGAGGCCTGTAGGTGTGCCTAAACATATTTGAATTCATCAGTATACGGACGTCCGGAGTGGCCCGGAAGTCCGTGTTATACAGCACAGGTTCTACTGGTGGTGGCTTCCATATTTCCGATGGGTGTCGGACATCCGGTGCTCGGGCATCCGGAGGAAGCCGGATTTCCGAGATATAGTGCACACATTCTACTGGTGTTGACCTCCGGATTTCCGGAGCTTGACCGGACGTCCGACCCTCGGACGTCCGGAGGTAGCCAGATTTCCGAGATATAGAACTCAACTTCTACTGGTGGAGGCTTCCGGATTTCCGGGACTAGGCCGGACATCCGGGCCTCGGACGTCCGGTGGTAGCCGGAAGTCCGAGTTAAATAGCTCTGATTTCTTTGGTATAGGATGCCGGATTTCCGAGGTAGTCAGTCGTCCGGCCCTCGGACGTCCGGAGGAAGCCGGATGTCCGAGGCACTGGTTCTGTTCACAGATAACAGCAAAGCAGTGGAGATGTGTTCTGAGCAGAAAGTGAAGTTGTAGTTTGAGCAAGTTCATCGCAAAACCTATGATCCCCTCTTACTAGTGCGGGATCCCTAAGGACTCAAGAATCATAAAAGAGTACTGATGATCCATACTTGAGTGTATACTTTTATTCGCTGATCATCACTCCGCACCACTAACGTCAAAGGAACTGATACCTTTGAGTTAGCCCTTTCACCTGAGCTTGATGTTGTTGTTCCTTCTTGGCTCAAGTTGAAAGCAGGACATGATGAAGTCTTCAAGCAGCTTTCCCATACACAATTTGGAAAGCCTAGCTTATGTATTTATCTTCATTTGTCCACCATGTGAACATCCACAAGAATCAGGCATGTAGTGCTCAAGAATGCTTATCTTGATCTTGTCCTGTCCACCATGTGAACATCCACAAGAATCAAGCATGTAGTGCTCAGGAATGCTTATCTTGATCTTGTCCTTGTTAGCACATGAGATTGTCCTTATCAACACATGATCATTGACAATAGTTTCAATGATATATTCGTGCTGATCCACTTGAACTTGCACACCGGAATCTTGATGACGATCACCACTTGACGTCATCCTTCATGGGTTGTATGAGATCTTCCTTTTGACGCAAGCCCAATGGAAACACACCTAACCCCCACATAGGAGTCTCACAAAGACCATGGGTTAGTACACAAACACGTAATGGACAATGCTTACCGTACCATGAGATCACTTGATCCCTCTCGGCACATCTTATACGCTTTGTGTGTTGATCATCTTGATTTACTCTTTGTCTGAGATCTTGATCAACCTAGTGTTTCTATGACCATTCTTTGGACAATAGCTTGAATAACATCTTGGTCAACATATAAACTCCTTGAACCCAACAGATGGACTTCAAGAAGTGCCTATGGACAAATCCTATAAATAAAACTTAAGGCAACCATTAGTCCATAGGAATTGTCATCAATTAACAAAACCACATATGGAGATATATTATGCTCTAACAGTGTCTCGGTCATGTCTGCCTGTCTCCCGAACCCGTAGGGTCTACACACTTAAGGTTCGGTGACGCTAGGGTTATAGGGAATTGTTATACGAGGTTACCGAAAGTTGTTCGGAGTCCCGGATGAGATCCCGGACGTCACGAGGAGCTCCGAAATGGTCCGGAGGTAAAGGTTGATATATAGGACGGATGGTTTCGGACACCGGAAGTGTTTTGGGCATCACCGGTAACGTACCGGGACCACCGGAGGTGGCCCCGGGGGTCCACCGAAGGGGGGCAATGATCCCGGGAGGTAAGATGGGCCAAGTAGGGAAGGGAACCAGCCCCTAGGTGGGCTGGTGCGCCTCCCCACTCAGGCCAATGCAAAGGGGAGAGAAAAGGGGGGGCCAAACCCTAAGCCAGGTGGGCCTAAGGCCCACCAGGGGTGCGCCACACCCCTCCTCCCCCCCTTGGCCGCCGCACCAGCCCCCATCTAGGGCTGCCCTCCCCCCCCCCAAGGAGGGGGAAAACCTCAAGGGGGCGTAGCCCCTCCATTCCCCTATATATAGCGGGCACTTTTGGCCATTGGGCGACAGACTTCTCCCTCTCCCTCGGCGCAGCCCTGCCCTTCTTCCTCATCCTCTGTGCCGGTGCTTGGCAAAGCCCTGGCGGGAGACCTCGTCTCTCGATCGACACCACGCCGTCGTGCTGCTGGAGTTCTTCCCCAACCTCTCCCTCCTCCTTGCTGGATCAAGGTGCGGGAGACGTCACCGGGCTGCACGTGTGTTGAACGCGGAGGTGCCGTAGTTCGGCACTAGATCGTAATCGCTGCGAGTACGACTCCATCAACCGCGTTCTAGCAACGCTTCCGCTTAGCGATCTTCAAAGGTATGAAGATGCTCTTACCCCTCTCTTGTTGCTGGTCTCTCCATAGGAAGATCTGAATATGCGTAGGAAAATTTTGAATTTATACTACGTTACCCAACATTGGGAAGTAGTAAGTAGATGATGGGTTGCTAGAGTGACAAAAGCTTAAACCCTAGTTTATGCGTTGCTTCGTAAGGGGCTGATTTGGATCCACTAGTTTAATGCTATGGTTAGACTTTGTCTTAATTCTTCTTTCGTAGTTGCGGATGCTTGCGAGAGGGGTTAATCATAAGTGGGATGCTTGTCCAAGTAAGGGCAGTACCCAAGCGTCGGTCCACCCACATATCAAACTATCAAAGTAACGAACGCGAATCATATGAACATGATGAAAACTAGCTTGACAGAAATTCCCATGTGTCCTCGGGAGCGTTTTTCCTCCTATAAGACTTTGTCCAGGCTTGTCCCTTGCTACAAAAGGGATTGGGCCACTTTGCTGCACTGTTGCTACTTTTTTTACTTGTTGCTTGCTACGAATCATCTCACCACACAACCACTTGTTACCGATGATTTCAGTGCTTGCAGATATTTCCTTGCTGAAAACCACTTGTCAAATCCTTCTGCTCCTCGTTGGGTTCGACACTCTTACTTATCAAAAGGACTATCCCCTATACTTGTGGGTCATCAAGACTCTTTTCTGGCGCCGTTGCCGGGGAGTGAAGCGCCTTTGGTAAGTGGAACTTGGTAAGGAAACATTCATATAGTGTGCTGAAATTTATTGTCGCTTGTCACTATGGAAACTAGTCCTTTGAGGGGCTTGTTCGGGGTATCTTCACCTCGAACGGAAGCACAAAGAGTTGCTCCTCAACCTGCTGCACCTACTAAAAATATTTTCTTTGAATTTCCTTCGGGTAAGCTTGAGAAACTGCTGGCTAATCCTTTTACAGGAGATGGAACATCACATCGAGACTTGCATCTAATCTATGTAGATGAAGTTTGTGGTTTATTTAAGCTTGCATGTTTGCCCGAGGATGAGGTCAAGAAGAAGCTCTTTCCTTTATCTTTGAAGGATAAGGCGTTGACATGGTATAGGCTATGTGATGATACTGGATCATGGAACTACAATCGGTTGATTGTGGAATTTCATCAAAAGTTTTATCCTATGCATTTAGTACATCGTGATCGGAATTATATTTATAATTTTTTGGCCTTGTCACAGAGAAAGCATCGCTCAAGCTTGGGGTAGGCTAAAATCAATTCTATATTCATGCCCCAACCATGAGCTCTCGAGAGAAATTATCATTCAGAACTTCTATGCTCGGCTTTCTCATGATGATCGCACCATGCTTGACACTTCTTGTACCAGTTCTTTTATGAAGAGAGATATTGACTTCAAATGGAATTTATTGGAGAGAATTAAACGCAACTCTGAAGATTGGGAGATGGAAGAAGGTAAGGAGTTAGGTATGAATTTTTAGTTTGATTGCGTTAAATCTTTTGTTGAAACAAACACGTCTAGAGATTTTAGCGCTAAGTATGGACTTGACTCTGAGATAGTAGCTTCTCTATGTGAATCTTTTGCTGCTCATGTTGATCTTCCCAAAGATAAGTGGTTTAAATATCATCCTCCTTTAGAAGTCAATGTAGTTAAACCCAATCCAGTTGAAGAGAAAGTCATTGCCTATAATGATCCTATTGTTCCTAGTGCTTAGATTGAGAAACCACCTTTCCCTGTTAGGATAAAGGATCATTCTAAAGCTTCAACTGTGATACGTAGAGGCTACATTAGAACACCTACACCCCCTGAGCAAATTAGAGTTGAACCTAGCATTGCTATTATCAAAGATCTTCTGTCTGATGATGTTGAGGGACCTAATATTCACTTCTGTGAAGATGCTGCTAGAATTGCTAAACCTCGCGCTAGAGATAAACATAGGCATGTTGTTGGCACGCCTGTTGTTTCTGTTAAGATAGGAGATCATTGCTATCATGGTTTATGTGATGTGGGTGCTAGTGTTAGTGCAATACGTCAATCCTTATATGATGAAATTAAAGACGAGATTGCACCTATTGAGATAGAACCTATTGATGTCACTATTCAGCTTTCCAATAGAGATACTATCTGCCTTGTGGGAATTGTTAGGGATGTTGAAGTCTTGTGTGGTAAAACGAAGTATCCTGCTGATTTCCTCGTTCTTGCTACCGCACAAGATAGATTTTGTCCCATCATATTTGGCATACCCTTCCTCAATACCGTCAATGCTCATATTGACTGTAAGAAGCAAACTTTCACTATTGGCTTTGAAGGCGTGTCACATGAGTTCAATTTCTCCAAGTTTGGTAGACAACCTCATGAAAAAGAGTTGCCCAGTAAGGATGAAACTATTGCCTTAGCTTCTATTGCCGTGCCTCCTACTGATCCCTTAGAGCAATACTTGCTTGAGCATGAAAATGATATGCATATGGATGAAAGGGATGAGATAGATAGAGTTGTCTTAGAACAATATCCTATCCTTAAGAATAACTTGCATGTTGAAGTGCTTGGGGATCCACCCCACCAAAGGGTGATCCTGTGTTCGAGCTTAAACAGTTGCCTGATACTCTTAAGTATGCTTATCTTGATAAAAAGAGATATATCATGTTATTATTACTACTAGCCGCTCAGAGCATGAAGAAAAGAAGTTACTAAAAACTCCGAGGAAGCACCGTGCTGCTATTGGATATACTCTTGATGATCTTAAGGGCATTAGTCCCACTATATGCCAGCACAAGATTAAAAACTAATCCTGATTCCAAACCAGTTGCTGATCATCAAAGGAGATTAAATCCTAAGATGAAAGAAGTAGTGAGAAAAGAAATACTAAAGCTCCAGGAAGCAGGTATTATCTATCATGTTGCTCATAGTGATTGGGTGAGTCCGGTGCATTGCGTCCCTAAGAAGGGAAGCATTACTGTTGTCCCTAATGATAAGGATGAATTCATCCCACACAGGATTATTACTGGCTATAGGATGGTGATCGATTTTAGGAAATTGAATAAAGCCACTAGGAAAGATCATTACCCTCTGCCTTTTATCGACCAAATGCTAGAAAGACTTTCTAAACACACACACTTCTGCTTTCTAGACGGTTATTCTGGTTTCTCCCAAATACCAGTTGCACAATCTGATCAGGAGAAAACCACTTTCACCTGCCCTTTCGATACCTTTGCTTATAGACGTATGCCTTTTGGCTTATGTAATGCACCTGCCACCTTTCAAAGATGTATGATGGCTATATTCTCTGACTTTTGTGAAAAGATTGTTGAGGTTTTCATGGATGACTTCTCCGTTTATGGGTCTTCCTTTGATGATTGCCTCAGCAACCTTGATCGAGTCTTGCAGAGATGTAAAAACATCAATCTTGTCTTGAATTGGGAGAAGTGCCACTTTATGGTTAATGAAGGCATCGTCTTAGGACATAAAATTTCTAAAAGAGGTATTGAAGTCGATAAGGCTAAGGTTGATGCAATCGAGAAAATGTCATACCCCACAAATATCAAACGTATAAGAAGTTTCCTTGGTCATGCTGGTTTCTATAGAAGGTTCATTAAAGACTTCTCTAAGATTTCTAGGCCTCTTACCAATCTCTTGCAAAAGGATATTCCTTTTGTCTTTGACGATGATTGTGAGGAAGCCTTTGAAATACTTAAGAAGGCTTTGATAACTGCACCTATTGTTCAACCACCTGATTGGAACTTACCTTTTGAAATCATGTGTGATGCTAGTGATTATGTTGTTGGTGCTGTCCTAGGGCAAAGAGTTGATAACAAGTTGAATGTTATTCACTATGCTAGTAAAACTCTAGACAGTGCCCAAAGAAACTATGCCACTACGAAAAAGGAGTTTTTAGCAGTCGTTTTTGCATGTGAAAAGTTCAGGTCTTACATAGTTGATTCCAAAGTCACTATTCACACTGATCACGCTGCTATTAAGTACCTCATGGAGAAGAAGGACGCTAAACCTAGACTTACCAGATGGGTTCTCTTGCTACAGGAATTTGATTTGCACGTTGTTGACAGGAAGGGTGGTGATAACCCCGTAGCAGATAACTTGTCTAGGTTAGAGAACGTTCTTGATGACCCACAACCTATTAATGATAGCTTTCCCGATGAGCAATTGAATGTCATCAATGCTTCACGTAGTACACCGTGGTATGTTGATTATGCAAACTATATCGTTGCCAAATATATACCACCTAGTTTCACATACCAGCAAAAGAAGAAATTCTTCTTTGACTTGAGACATTACTTTTGGGATGATCCTCACCTTTATAAGGAAGGAGTAGATGGTGTTATTAGATGTTGTGTACCTGAACATGAACAGGGACAGATCCTACAGAAGTGTCACTCCGAGGCCTACGGAGGACACCATGCGGGAGATAGAACTACACACAAGGTATTGCAATCAGGTTTCTATTGGCCCACTCTCTTCAAGGATGCCCGTAAGTTTGTCTTGTCTTGTGATGAATGTCAAAGAGTGGGTAATATCGGTAAACGTCAGGAAATGCCTATTAACTATTCACTTGTCATTGAACCATTTGATGTCTGGGGCTTTGATTATATGGGACCTTTTCCAAAATCCAACGGATATACTCACATCTTAGTTGATGTTGATTATGTCACTAAGTGAGTAGAAGCTATCCCCCCTAGTAGTGCTGATCACAACACTTCTATCAGGATACTTCAAGAATTTATTTTCCCTAGATTTGGAGTCCTTAGATATCGGATGACCGACGGTGGTTCACATTTAATTCATGGTGCTTTCCGTAAAACGCTTGCTAAGTACGATGTCAACCATAGAATTGTGTTCCCCTATCATCCTTAGTCAAGTGGTCAAGTAGAGCTAAGCAATAGAGAAATTAAACTAATTCTTCAAAAGACTGTCAACAGGTCTAGAAAGAATTGGTCTAAGAAGCTCGAAGATGCACCGTGGGCTTATAGAACTTCCTATAAGAATCCCATGGGCATGTCTCCGTATAAAATGGTGTACGGTAAAGCATGTCATTTACCTCTTGAGCTAGAGCGTAAAGCTTATTGGGCAATTAAAGAGCTCAACTTTGATTTCAAACTTGCTGGTGAGAAGAGGTTATTTGACATTAGCTCGCTTGATGAATGGAGAACTCAAGCATATGAAAATGCCAAGTTGTTCAAAGAAAAGGTTAAGAGGTGGCATGATAAGAGGATACAAAAGCGTGAGTTCAATGTAGGTGATTATGTCTTGCTATATAATTCTCGTTCAAGATTTTTTGCAGGCAAGCTTCTCTCTAAATGGGAAGGTCCCTATATTGTTGGGGAAGTATATCGTTCAGGTGCTACCAAGATCAACAACACGGAAGGTAATTGTCCGAGAGTTGTAAATGGGCAGAGAATCAAGCATTATATCTCACGTACTCCCATAAATGTTGAAAGCAATATTATCAATACCATAACTCTGGAAGAATACCTAAGGGATATTTATCAGCCTGTTTCAGACTCTGAAAACGAAGAGGTATGTGATTCGGTAAGAAAACACACTCCAAAACTTTTCCAGTAGGATTTTTTCTCCGTTTTGGAATATTTGAAAAAATAGAAAAATTGGAAGTAGTCCGGAAAGCGCGCGAGGAGGCGATAAGCCTGCCAGGCGCAGGCCCACCCCTGGCCGCGCCTGGGGGGCTTGTGGCCACCTCGTGTGCCTCCCGGACTTCGTTTTTGTGCGGAGTACTCCTTCTGGTCTGGAAAAAATAATTATATATTCTCCTGAAAAGTCTGACCCTCGTATCACGCAGATTTCCTGTGTTTTCGTTTCGAGCCTGTTTTCTGCCGCAGATTTAGAGCAAGATGTCGTCCGAGGAATATGTGGGGGAGGACAATCTCCCTCAAGTCTATGGAGAAGTACATGCTGATCTAAAAAGGATGGAGGTCATGGAGGCTAAGGAAAGGCTACCTAAAGAAACCAAGGGCAAAGCTAAGGAGAAGAATCAGGCATGGGATGAAGTGCAATCTGTGCTCAACAAGGAAGAAGTTGAAGAAGTGGATTTCCTCCAACCCTACCTCCACCTACTGTCTCCATCCTTGATTGAACTCTTGAGGTTTTGTGAAACAACTTGTGCTCGCAATACTTATCTCACTCGTGAAGTTGTTTTGCTGGAGAAACATATCACAGATCTCCAATGTATAAATCAAAGATTGATGGCCCTCTTGGAATCAAAGGTTGCAACAACTCCACCACCATCACCTCCAAAGGAAGACAACTAAGCAAGGGTATGGGCAATCCCCTTGGCTTGTGCCAAGCTTGGGGGAGTTGCCCCGATATCATATCACCATCACATCTTTTGCCTTTACCTTTGTTTTAGTTTGTTCCTTTTCAGTTTTCTTTTTCTCTAGTAGTTTAAAAGTCTTAGTGTTTTAGTCTTGAGTTTTGCTTTGTGTCACCCTCGATGTATTCGAGCTCGTGAGCCATATAATAAAGAGTGTCTTAGTTGAGGTCTTTGCCTCTTGCCATGATCAAAAGAGTGAGAAAAGAACAAAAATATGAAAGATCATGTAATGATCTTATGGGAAGTGATGGCTTCACATATAAAAAGAATGTTGATTGAAACTTGTTGAGGGTAGACAAACGTAGACCTTGGTCATTGTTGCAATTAATAGGAAGTGATAAGGAAGGAGAGGTTCACATATAAATACATCATCTTTGACACCATCTATGATTGTGAATACTCACTAAAATATTGCATGCCTGGAAGTAGATGTTGGACAAGGAAGACAACATAATGAATTGTGTTTGCTTGGTTCCGAACAATGTTATATTATTAGAGATCCCTTAGCATGTGACGATTGCTTCCACCTCATATTAGCCAAAACTCCCGCACCAAGTAGAGATACTACTTGTGCATCCATAAACCTTCGACCCAATTTTTCCATGAGAGTCCACCATACCTACCTATGGATTGAATAAGATCCCTCAAGAAAGTTGTCATCGATGCAAGCAATAAAAATTTCTCCCTAATATGTATGATCTATTAGTGTGTGGAAAATAAGCTTTGTACGAACCTGTGATGAGGAAGACATAAAAGCGACAGACTGCATAATAAAGTTCTTTATCACATGAGGCAATATAAAGTGGCATTCCTCCGCACTAAGAGGACACACATCCAAACCTCAAAAGTGCATGACAACCTCTGCTTCCCTATACGAAGGGCTTATCTTGTACCTTTACATTTTACCCTTGTAAGAGTCATGGTGATCTTCACCAATTCCTTGTTTCGCCTTTATCTTGGCTAACGTCATATGCTAGGGAAAGATCTATATTCATATGTCAACTTGGAGGTAAGCATTCATGAATTATTATTATGGTTGACATTACACTTGAGGTAAGCAGTTGGGAGGCAAAACTATAAGCCCCTATCTTTCTCTGTGTCCAGCTGAAACTTTGATCTCATGAGTACCACATGAGTTATAGCAATCGTAGAGAATGAAAAGATGATTGAGCATGTGGATTTGCTTTACATGCTCTTATTTGACTCTTTCTGATGTTGTGATAAATTGCAATTGCTTCAATGACTAAAGGCTATCGGTTGCTAATTCTCGGTAAGGTTCTTGATCTTGGGGGAGTTGATACGTCCATTTTGCATCATGCTTTCATGTTGATATTTATTTCTTTTTGGGCTGTTATTTCACTTCACGGTACAATACTTATGCCTTTTCTCTCTTATTTTGCAAGGTTTACTTGAAGAGGGAGAATGCCGGCAGCTGGAATTCTGGCCTGAAAAAGGAGCAAAGTTGAGATACCTATTCTGCGCAACTCCAAACGCCGTAAAAATCAACGAGGATTTTTTTCGGGATTTATAAAAAAAACGGGGTCGAAGAAGTGCCAGAGGGGCGCCAGCAGGTGGCCACAAGCCTTCTAGGCGCGGCCACCCCCCTGGCCGCGCCTAGGGGGCTTGTGGGCACCCAACTGGCCCTCTGGCTCCCCCCTTCTGCTATATGAAGGGTTTCGTCCGGAAAAAAAATCAGGAAGAGGCTTTTTCGAGGATTCGCCGCCGCCACGAGGCTGAACTTGAGCAGAACCAATCTAGAGCTCCGGCAGGACGATCCTGCCGGGGAAACATCCCTCCCGAAGGGGGAAATCGTCGCCATCGTCATCACCAACGCTCCCCTCATCGGAGGGGATTCTGTTGGAATTATGCCCTAGAGGCAATCAAAAATATAGTTATTATTATAATTCGTGTATCAAGATAATCGTTTATTATCCATGCTATAATTGTATTGAATGAAGACTCATTTACATGTGTGGATACATAGACAAAACACTGTCCCTAGCAAGCCTCTAGTTGGCTAGCCAGTTGATCAAAGATAGTCAGTGTCTTCTGATTATGAACAAGGTGTTGTTGCTTGATAACTGGATCACGTCATTAGGAGAATCACGTGATGGACTAGACCCAAACTAATAGACGTAGCATGTTGATCGTGTCATTTTATTGCTACTGTTTTTCTGCGTGTCAAGTATTTGTTCCTATGACCATGAGATCATATAACTCACTAACACCGGAGGAATACTTTGTGTGTATCAAACGTCGCAACGTAACTGGGTGACTATAAAGATGCTCTACAGGTATCTCCGAAGGTGTTCGTTGAGTTAGTATGGATCAAGACTGGGATTTGTCACTCCGTGTGATGGAGGGGTATCTCGGGGCCCACTCGGTAATACAACATCATACACAAGCCTTGCAAGCAATGCGACTTAGTGTAAGTTGCGGGATCTTGTATTACGGAACGAGTAAAGAGACTTTCCGGTAAACGAGATTAAAATAGGTATGCGGATACTAACGATCGAATCTCGGGCAAGTAACATACCGAAGGACAAAGGGAATGACATACGGGACTATATGAATCCTTGGCACTGAGGTTCAAACGATAAGATCTTCGTAGAATATGTAGGATCCAATATGGGCATCCAGGTCCCGCTATTGGATATTGACCGAGGAGTCTCTCGGGTCATGGCTACATAGTTCTCGAACCCGCAGGGTCTGCACACTTAAGGTTCGACGTTGTTTTATGCGTATTTGAGTTATATGGTTGGTTACCGAATGTTGTTCGGAGTCCCAGATGAGATCACGGACATCACGAGGGTTTCCGGAATGGTCCGGAAATGAAGATTGATATATAGGATGACCTCATTTGATTACCGGAAGGTTTTCGGAGTTACCGGGAATGTACCGGGAATGACGAATGGGTTCCGGGAGTTCACCGGGGGGGCAACCCACCCCGGGGAAGCCCATAGGCCTTGAGGGTGGCGCACCAGCCCTTAGTGGGCTGGTGGGACAGCCCAAAAGGGCCCTATGTGCATTGGAAGAAAAATCAAAGAGAAAAGAAAAAAAAAGGAGGAGTTGGGAAAGGAAAGAAGGACTCCACCCACCAAACCAAGTAGGACTCGGTTTGGGGGGGAGTCCTTCCCCCCTTTGGCTCGGCCGACCCCCTTGGGGCTCCTTGAGCCCCAAGGCGAGGTCCCCCCTCTCCCACCTATATATACGGAGGTTTTAGGGCTGATTTGAGACGACTTTTCCACGGCAGCCCGACCATATACCTCCACGGTTTTTCCTCTAGATCGCGTTTCCGCGGAGCTCGGGCGGAGCCCTGCTGAGACGAGATCATCACCAACCTCCGGAGCACCGTCACGCTGCCGGAGAACTCTTCTACCTCTCCGTCTCTCTTGCTGGATCAAGAAGGCCGAGATCATCGTTGAGCTGTACGTGTGCTGAACGCGGAGGTGCCATCCGTTCGACACTAGATCGTGGGACCGATCGCGGGATAGTTCGCGGGGCGGATCGAGGGACGTGAGGACGTTCCACTACATCAACCGCGTTCACTAACGCTTCTGCTGTACGGTCTACAAGGGTACGTAGATCACTCATCCCCTCTCGTAGATGGACATCACCATGATAGGTCTTCGTGCGCGTAGGAAAATTTTTGTTTCCCATGCAACGTTCCCCAACAGTGGTATCAGAGCTAGGTTCATCCGTAGATGTCTTCTTGAGTAGAACACAAAAGTTTTTGTGGGCGGTGATGTGCGTTTTGCTGCCCTCCTTAGTCTTTTCTTGATTCCGCGGTATTGTTGGATTGAAGCGGCTTGGACCGACATTACTCGTACGCTTACGAGAGACTGGTTTCATCGCTACGAGTAACCCCGTTGCTCAAAGATGACTGGCAAGTGTCGGTTTCTCCAACTTTAGTTGAATCGGATTTGACCGAGGAGGTCCTTGGATGAGGTTAAATAGCAACTCATATATCTCCGTTGTGGTGTTTGCGTAAGTAAGATGCGATCCTACTAGATACCCATGGTCACCATGTAAAACATGCAACAACAAAATTAGAGGACGTCTAACTTGTTTTTGCAGGGTATGCTTGTGATGTGATATGGCCAACGATGTGATGTGATATATTGGATGTATGAGATGATCATGTTGTAATAGATAATATCGACTTGCACGTCGATGGTACGGCAAACGTCAGGAGCCATAGGGTTGTCTTTATACTAATGTTTGTGCTTGCAGATGCGTTTACTATTTTGCTAGGATGTAGCTTTAGTAGTAATAGCATGAGTAGCACGACAACCCCGATGGCGACACGTTGATGGAGATCATGGTGTGGCGCCGGTGACAAGAAGATCGTGCCGGTGCTTTGGTGATGGAGATCGAGAAGCACGTGATGATGGCCATATCATGTCACTTATGAATTGCATGTGATGTTAATCCTTTTATGCACCTTATTTTTCTTAGAACGACGGTAGCATTATGAGGTGATCTCTCACTAAAATTTCAAGACGAAATTGTGTTCTCCCCGACTGTGCACCGTTGCTACAGTTCGTCGTTTCGAGACACCACGTGATGATCGGGTGTGATAGACTCAACGTTCACATACAACGGGTGCAAAACAGTTGCGCACGCGGAACACTCGGGTTAAGCTTGACGAGCCTAGCATGTGCAGACATGGCCCCAGAACACATGAGACCGAAAGGTCGATCATGAATCATATAGATGATATGATTAGCATAGGGATGCTTACCACTGAAACTATACTCAACTCACGTGATGATCTGACTTGAGCTAGTGTAAGTGGATCATGAACCACTCAAATGACTAGAGAGATGTACTTTTTGAGTGGGATATTAGCGAATAATTTGATTAAGTTAAACTCTAATTATCTTGAACATAGTCTAAGTCCACTTTGAATATATTTGTATTGTAGATCATGGCTCACGCGATAGTCACCCTGAATTTTAATACGTTCCTAGAGAAAGCTAAGTTGAAAGATGATTGAAGCAACTTTGTAGACTGGGCTCGTAATCTTAAGCTAATCTTACAAGCTGGGAAGAAGGATTATGTCCTTAATGCTGCGCTAGGAGATGAACCACCCGCTATGGCTGATCAGGATGTTAAGAACGCTTGGTTAGCACGTAAGGAGGACTACTCAGTAGTTCAATGTGCAGTCTTGTATGGCTTAGAACCGGGACTTCAACGTCGCTTTGAGCGTCATGGAGCATTTGAGATGTTCCAGGAGTTGAAGTTTATCTTTCAAAAGAACGCCCGGATCGAGAGGTATGAGACCTCCGATAAATTCTATGCTTGCAAGATGGAGGAGAACTCGTCTGTCAGTGAACATGTGCTCAAAATGTCTGGGTACTCAAACCGTCTAGCTGAGCTGGGGATTGAACTCCTGCAAGAGGCTATCACTGACAGAATCCTTCAATCACTGCCGCCAAGCTATAAGGGCTTTGTGTTGAGCTACAACATGCAAGGGATGAACAAGTCACCCGGCGAGTTGTTTGCGATGCTGAAAGTCGCAGAGTCTGAACTCCGTAAAGAGCATCAAGTGTTGATGTTGAATAAGACCACTAGTTTCAAGAGAAACGGCAAAGGCAAGAAGGGTAATTCAAAGAAGAGCGGCAAGCCTGTTGCCAATCCGACGAAGAAACCCATAGCTGGACCTAAGCCTGAAACAGAGTGTTACTATTGCAAGGGTATGGGTCACTGGAAGCGCAATTGCCCCAAGTATCTGGCAGATAAGAAGGGGGCCAAAGAAAAATCAGGTATATTTGATATACATGTTATTGATGTGTACTTAACCGGCTCTCGTAGTAGTGCCTGGGTATTCGATACTGGTTTTGTTGCTCATATTTGCAACTCGAAACAGGAACTGCGGAATAGACGAAGGCTCGCGAAAGATGAAGTGACGATGCGCGTAGGAAATGGTTCCAAGGTTGATGCGATCGCCGTCGGCACAGTTTCACTTCAGTTACCATCAGGATTAGTTATGAACTTGAATCATTGTTATTTAGTGCCTGCGTTGAGCATGAACATTATATCTGGATCTTGTTTATTGCGAGACGGTTACTCTTTTAAGTCAGAGAATAATGGTTGTTCAATTTCTATGAGTAACATCTTTTATGGTCATGCACCCAATGTGAGAGGATTGTTCATATTGAATCTTGATAGCGATACACACATACATAACATTGAGACCAAAAGAGTTAGAGTTAACAATGATAGCGCCATATTTTTGTGGCACTGCCGCCTGGGTCATATTGGTGTAAAGCGCATGAAGAAACTCCATGCCGATGGACTTTTGGAGTCACTTGACTTTGATTCACTTGACACGTGCGAACCATGCCTCATGGGCAAGATGACTAAAACTCCGTTCTCCGGAACAATGGAGCGTGCAAGTGACTTGTTGGAAATCATACATACCGATGTGTGTAGTCCGATGAGCGTAGAGGCACGCGGCGGATACCGTTATTTTCACACCTTCACTGACGATTTGAGTAGATATGGTTATGTCTACTTAATGAAGCACAAGTCTGAAACATTTGTAAAGTTCAAGCAATTTTAGAGTGAAGTTGAAAATCATCGTAACAAGACGATCAAGTTCCTACGGTCTGATCGTGGGGGTGAATATCTGAGTTTCGAGTTTGGTGCTCACTTAAGACAATGTGGAATTGTTTCACAGTTGACACCGCCTGGAACACCACAGCGTAATGGTGTGTCCAAACGTCGTAATCGTACTTTATTAGAGATGGTGCGATCTATGATGTCTCTTACCGATTTGCCATTATCGTTTTGGGGTTATGCATTAGAAACAACTGCATTCACTTTAAATAGGGCACCATCAAAATCCGTTGAGACGACACCATACGAACTGTGGTATGGCAAAAGGCCAAAGTTGTCGTTTCTTAAAATTTGGGGATGTGATGCTTATGTCAAAAAGCTTCAGCCTGAAAAGCTGGAACCCAAAGCAGAAAAGTGCATCTTCATAGGTTACCCAAAAGAGACAGTTTGGTACACCTTCTATCTCAAATCCGAGGGCAAAGTGTTTGTTGCTAAAAACGGAGATTTTCTCGAGAAGGAGTTTCTCTCGAGAGAATTGAGTGGGAGGAAGATAGAACTTGACGAGGTTGTCGAACCTCTCATCCCTCTGGATGGTGGCGCAGGGCAAGGGGAAACCTCTGTCGTTCCGACGCCGGTTGAGGAGGAAGTTAATGATGATGATCATGAAACTCAGGTTCAAGTTTCTGTCGAACCACGCAGGTCGACGAGACCACGTGCTGCTCTAGAGTGGTACAGTAATCCCGTCTTATCAATCATGTTGTTGGACAATAATGAACCTGCAAATTATGAAGAAGCAATGGTGGGCCCAGATTCCAACAAATGGCTAGAAGCCATGAAGTCCGAGATAGGATCCATGTATGAGAACAAAGTGTGGACTTTGGAGGTACTGCCTGAGGGCCGCAAGGCTATTCAGAACAAATGGATCTTTAAGAGGAAGACGGACGCTGACGGCAATGTGACCGTTTATAAAGCTCTGGCAAAGGGTTTTTCACAAGTTCAAGGAGTTGACTACGATGAGACATTCTCACCCGTAGCGATGCTTAAGTCCGTCAGAATCATGTTAGCAATAGCTGCATTTTTCGATTATGAAATCTGGCAGATGGATGTCAAAACGGCGTTCCTTAACGGTTTCCTTAAGGAAGAATTGTATATGATGCAACCCGAAGGTTTTGTCGATCCTAAGAATGCTAACAAGGTGTGCAAGCTCCAGCGATCCATTTATGGACTGGTGCAAGCATCTCGGAGTTGGAACAAACGCTTTGATGAGGTGATCAAAGCATTTGGGTTTATACAAGTGGTTGGAGAATCTTGTATTTACAAGAAAGTGAGTGGGAGCTCTCTGGCGTTTCTAATATTATATGTGGATGACATATTGCTGATTGGAAACAACGTAGAGTTTTTGGAGAGCATAAAGGATTACTTGAACAAAAGTTTCTCTATGAAGGACCTAGGAGAAGCTGCTTACATTCTAGGCATTAAGATCTATAGGGATAGATCAAAACGCCTGATAGGACTTTCACAAAGCACATACAAGAGGTTCAAAATGGAACAGTCCAAGAAGGGGTTCTTGCCAGTTTTACAAGGTACGAGATTGAGTAAGACTGAGTGCCCAGCAACTGATGAAGATAGAGAGCATATGCGCTCCGTCCCCTATGCTTCAGCCATAGGTTCTATCATGTATGCAATGCTGTGCACTAGACCGAACGTTAGCCTTGCCATAAGTATGGCAGGTAGGTTCCAGAGTAATCCAGGAGTGGATCACTGGACGGCGGTCAAGAATATCCGGAAGTACCTGAAAAGGACTAAGGAGATGTTTCTCGTGTATGGAGGTGACGAAGAGCTCCTCGTAAAAGGTTACGTCGATGCAAGCTTTGACACAGATCCGGATGACTCTAAGTCGCAAACCGGATACGTATTTATTCTTAATGGCGGTGCGGTAAGCTGGTGCAGTTTCAAGCAAAGCGTCGTAGCAGATTCTACATGTGAAGTGGTGTACATGGCTGCCTCGGAGGCGGCTAAGGAGGGTGTCTGGATGAAGCAGTTCATGACGGATCTTGGAGTGGTGCCAAGCGCACTGAATCCAATAACCTTGTTCTGTGACAACACGGGTGCCATTGCCTTAGCAAAGGAACCACGGTTTCACAAGAAGTCCAGACACATCAAACGACGCTTCAACCTCATCCGCGACTACGTAGAAGGAGAGGACGTAAATATATGCACAGTGCACACGGATCTGAATGTAGCAGACCCGCTGACTAAACCTCTTCCACGGCCAAAGCATGATCAACACCAGAACTGTATGGGTGTTAGATTTATTACAATGTAATTCGCATGATGATGTGAGGGCTAGATTATTGACTCTAGTGCAAGTGGGAGACTGTTGGAATTATTCCCTAGAGGCAATAATAAATATAGTTATTATTATAATTCCTGTATCAAGATAATTGTTTATTATCCATGCTATAATTGTATTGAATGAAGACTCGTTTACATGTGTGGATACATAGACAAAACACTATCCTTAGCAAGCCTCTAGTTGGCTAGCCAGTTGATCAAAGATAGTCAGTGTCTTCTGATTATGAACAAGGTGTTGTTGCTTGATAACTGGATCACGTCATTAGGAGAATCACGTGATGGACTAGACCCAAACTAATAGACGTAGCATGTTGATCGTGTCATTTTATTGCTACTGTTTTTCTGCGTGTCAAGTATATGTTCCTATGACCATGAGATCATATAACTCACTAACACTGGAGGAATACTTTGTGTGTATCAAACGTCGCAACGTAACTGGGTGACTATAAAGATGCTCTACAGGTATCTCCGAAGGTGTTCGTTGAGTTAGTATGGATCAAGACTGGGATTTGTCACTCCGTGTGACGGAGAAGTATCTCGGGGCCCACTCGGTAATACAACATCACACACAAGCCTTGCAAGCAATGTGACTTAGTGTAAGTTGCGGGATCTTGTATTACGGAACGAGTAAAGAGACTTGCCGGTAAACGAGATTAAAATAGGTATACGGATACTGACGATCGAATCTCGGGCAAGTAACATACCGAAGGACAAAGGGAATGCCATACGGGATTATATGAATCCTTGGCACTGAGGTTCAAACGATAAGATCTTCGTAGAATATGTAGGATCCAATATGGGCATCCAGGTCCCGCTATTGGATATTGACCGAGGAGTCTCTCGGGTCATGTCTACATAGTTCTCGAACCCGCAGGGTCTGCACACTTAAGGTTCGACGTTGTTTTATGCGTATTTGAGTTATATGGTTGGTTACCGAATGTTGTTCGGAGTCCCGGATGAGATCACGGACGTCACGAGGGTTTCCGGAATGGTCCGGAAACGAAGATTGATATATAGGATGACCTCATTTGATTACCGGAAGGTTTTCGGAGTTACCGGGAATGTACCGGGAATGACGAATGGGTTCCGGGAGTTCACCGGGGGGGCAACCCACCCCGGGGAAGCCCATAGGCCTTGAGGGTGGCGCACCAGCCCTTAGTGGGCTGGTAGGACAGCCCAAAAGGGCCCTATGCGCATTGGAAGAAAAATCAAAGAGAAAAGAAAAAAAAGGAGGAGGTGGGAAAGGAAAGAAGGACTCCACCCACCAAACCAAGTAGGACTCGGTTTGGGGGGGAGTCCTTCCCCCCTTTGGCTCGGCCGACCCCCTTGGGGCTCCTTGAGCCCCAAGGCAAGGTCCCCCCCCTCTCCCACCTATATATACGGAGGTTTTAGGGCTGATTTGAGATGACTTTTCCACGGCAGCCCGACCACATACCTCCACGGTTTTTCCTCTAGATCGCGTTTCTGCGGAGCTCGGGCGGAGCCCTGCTGAGACGAGATCATCACCAACCTCCGGAGCGCCGTCACGCTGCCGGAGAACTCTTCTACCTCTCCGTCTCTCTTGCTGGATCAAGAAGGCCGAGATCATCGTGGAGTTGTACGTGTGCTGAACGCGGAGGTGCCGTCCGTTGGACACTAGATCGTGGGACTGATCGCGGGATAGTTCGTGGGGCGGATCGAGGGATGTGAGGACGTTCCACTACATCAACCGCGTTCACTAACGCTTTTGCTGTACGGTCTACAAGGGTACGTAGATCACTCATCCCCTCTCGTAGATGGACATCACCATGATAGGTCTTCGTGCGCGTAGGAAAATTTTTGTTTCCCATGCGACGTTCCCCAACAGACTCATCACCATCAACATCTTCATCAGCACCATGTCATCTCCAAACCCTAGTTCATCACTTGTAACCAATCTTCGTCTCGCGACTCCGATTCGTACTTGTAAGGTTGCTAGTAGTGTTAATTACTCTTTGTAGTTGATGCTAGTCGGATTCTTGATGGAAGAGTTTATGTTCAGATCCTTGATGCTACTCATTACGTCTCTTGTCATGAATATGATTATGCTTTGTGAGTAGTTACTTTTGTTCCTGAGGACATGGGATAAGTCATGCTAATAATAGTCATGTGAATTTGGTATTCGTTCGATATCTTGATCTGTTGTATGTTGTTTTTCCTCTAGTGGTGTTATGTGAACGTCGACTACATAACACTTCACCATTATTTGGGCCTAGAGGAAGGCATTGGGAAGTAGTAAGTAGATGATGGGTTGCTAGAGTGACAGAAGCTTAAACCCTAGTTTATGCGTTGCTTCGTAAGGGGCTGATTTGGATCCACTAGTTTAATGCTATGGTTAGACTTTGTCTTAATTCTTCTTTCGTAGTTGCGGATGCTTGCGAGAGGGGTTAATCATAAGTGGGATGCTTGTCCAAGTAAGGGCAGTAGCCAAGCGTCGGTCCACCCACATATCAAACTATCAAAGTAACGAACGCGAATCATATGAACATGATGAAAACTAGCTTGAGAGAAATTCCCATGTGTCCTCGGGAGCGTTTTTCCTCCTATAAGACTTTGTCCAGGCTTCTCCCTTGCTACAAAAGGGATTGGGCCACTTTGCTGCACCGTTGCTACTTTTGTTACTTGTTGCTTGCTACGAATCATCTCACCACACAACCACTTGTTACCGATAATTTTAGTGCTTGCAGATATTTCCTTGTTGAAAACCACTTGTCAGATCCTTCTGCTCCTCGTTGGGTTCGACACTCTTACTTATCGAAAGGAGTACGATAGATCCCCTATACTTGTGGGTCATCAATCATTATCAAGTCTCAAGCAGGTTACAAGCAATATACTTGACACTTGGGGGCTAATGCATGTCAGTTTTTATGCCATATATACTATGTGACAAACCCCACTCATCTTCTTGAAGATGAACCGGCCCTTGGGGGCTACAAGCTGAAATCTTACAACAAAGAATGATAAGACCCGGCTCATTATTTTCATAATGACCGGGCCCTTGGGGGCTACAAGTTGCTTCTTCGAAATTTTATTTCATCAAGACCCGACTCATCTTCAAGAAGATGACTCGGCCTTTGGGGGCTACAGGTTGCTTCTTCAAAATTTCATTTCATCAAGACCCGAGTCATCTTCATGAAGATAACCCGGCTCTTGGAGGCTACGCAAGGGTATATGGAATATAAGATTGACTTCAGCATACCTCATATCTTCTCTGCATCATACCAACTAGGCTAGCCTCCATATCCCGACTTGTGGAGCGGCGGCTTAGATATACACAGTGAAATTCTTCAAAACTAAGTTTTTCAATATTGGGAAGCTCAAGCTTAGCTTTCCCTTTCTCCAGTTCAGGCGCTGCATCTTTATTGGTGTGCTTGGCCAGCATAGTGAAGACATGAGTTGTATAACCCGTCCCAGTGATGACAACCCTCTCCTCGTAAGATATGGCGTCTTTGGTTGTTTTTGGAGGACTAGGCGGGTTAGGATTGGCCTTCGGACTTGTTTCCATGGCCATGTCATCAGCACTCGCCGGCTTAGCATGAGTATCAGCAGGATCATCAACGACGACTTGATGAGTTTCAAGAAGCTCAACTTGCGTGTCAACAGGTTCAACATGAGTCTCACGAATAGCAAATTCTAGATCCTCTTGTTCAGGCGCACCAGGATTATTTCATGATCCGCCAGCTTTCCTCTTCTTGGATTTAGCCATGAAAAGTAAAAGTTAAGACATATATAAAGGATTAAAAGTACTAAAGAAAGTACTAGACGCAAAAGCAAAATTTATCCTAGAAGGATACCAAGAGGTGGCAGCTTTGACACAGATGAGTCCCCTGATGAAGGTGGTGATTCCTGATAAATTGAATAAAAAGGTTTAAGAGGCCGTTGGATAAGGCTAGATTTAAAAGAAAGGGATGGACTATCAGGTCCCTCTTTCCGTCGTTTACGAGTGGAGGATTTTTCAGGTAAACCTGTCGCAAGATCACCCGAGGAGCTTCGGGTCTGGCGCCTTAGTGCAAATAAAGTCTTCTTCAAAATAAAATTGGGAGCCAAATAAGTTTCCTGGTGAGACAAAGGTATTTTCCTAACAACCCACCTTGGTGGCCATGGAAACGAGAGATCTGAGTCGGAAGAGATGGAAATTACCTCTGCATCTTCGTCCTGGCTATCATCGTCATCATCTTGAGACCAAAGAAGTGATTAGCAAGTATAAGTTAAAAACAGGGTGAATGTAAAGGTTTACCTCAGATTGGACATCAACGGCTTGTGACTCGCCCATATTTAACCAATGACTCTTCAACAATCGCCTTGTTTTTCTTCTTATTTGGGGCGGCTTTGCTTTTCTTGGCAGCAACTTTCGGTTGTCTTTGTTTCAAAAATGGCGAGTTCTTCTGCAGAAATATTGAGAAGGAAAACCAAGTTTTAAAGCATCAAAGAAACTCGTAAACAAGGCAGGAAATGTCAAAGATTATTACCTCAGGAGCCGAGTTCTGAGTATAGAATGGCTTTAGTCAATTTTACAGCAAACTTGTTTTGTTTCACCCAATAGCTTCTTTACAGCTTTGTTGACTTTGTGTGAGTCGAGCATGATGTTGTTGAAGCGTTGTGCATTGTTCAAATCACCGTCATACTCGCACATTAAAGCTCCAGGTGACTTAGGGGCATGATCCGCCAATCTACCCAACACCGGGTCAGATCAACTATGGTTAAACCATTGACCATCAAGGCTCTCGGTTTAGGCCACACAAAGGCGAGATTGGCACGCTCTTTTGGAGTTAGTGAGCCGGGCAGTTCAAAATCCACTGGAAGGCACTCTGCTCTAAAACTCGGCAAGGGTTTCTCATTAACACGAGCAATGTTCCTACAGTAAAACCAAGTTTTGCCCCAACCATTAGGATGACTAGGCAAGGTGGCAGCAGGAAAACCACGTTCTCGTCGCCTCTGGATTGTTACCCCATGAAGTTCCAAACACGGTCCATCAGCAAGTTCTGTTTGGTGGTTGAGATAAAAGAATTCCCTGAATAAAAGGATAGTGGGCTCCATTCCCATGTACACTTCACAAAAGACTTGGAATTGGCACAAGTTGGTTATGGAATTAGGGCCCAGGTCTTGAGGGTGGAGATTTAAAAGTGCAGAACATCTCGAAAGAATATTGAACCGGGAGGAGAAAAAACTCGTTGAAGATGATATGTGAAAACCACTACCTCTCCTTCACCCGGTTGTGGATGTTCCTCCCCAATGGCGGCTCGCCAACCAATCTCCTCTTTTAATGACAAGGCCCCTAAAGACACATAGTGCTGGATCACGGTATCAGAGATTTGAGAAGGCTCCCAGTTGCATGAGAACGGTTTTAACATGATGGTGGCTTGAGGGCATAGGAGCAAGACAAATATACTTGGCGGGTTATTCAAACGAGAAACAGATTAGTTGACAAGCGAGGTGCTCAAGATGGAACTAGTTTGGGTGATTCTAGTTTACAGTGACAGGTCAATCTACAATATTTAATCCGCCTTAACATGAGTCGCCACCTAAAGGGGAAGCGACCTATAGAAGCGGGCGGGTTACAATCACATCAAGAAGCCGGCATAGGCTAAAAGGCGGCTTGCAAATGGACAAGGTTTCCTGTTTTTTCTGCTGAGTATGGGACAAACATGTTTCTACCAAAGCGCTCAAAATTAGGGATCTACAGAAGGTTCAAAAAGGGAAATATTTTCTAACCCTATAAAACATGGTGTAAAGTGGTGGTGATCTTATGGACATGTATCAAAAGAAATCTGCAAAGCATCATGGGCGAAGTAGGGCAACTGAACCTACCGCCATAATATTAAAGCCTGATTTCATCGGAACATGTGAAGATGGGTGGTAATAGAAGGGACAGTGATGAACGCCGACGAACTCCTATGAACAAGCTCTGACCTAATGCAGATCTAGGGATGAAGAAGAAGTTACCTGGAGGGTGGCTGTCGACAACGGAGATGACCAACTGCGTCTTGATGGAGTCAGGGAGCATCGTGTTCCTGAAAAGCTATCAACCGACGGAGGAAAACGGCGATGGCAGTGGCGGCATGGTGAACAGAGGCTTGCGCGAGTAAGAGGACGAGGGGGAAAGGTAAAAATGGAGGGGCCCCTCGCGAGTATTTAAAGGCCAAAAAAGTTGAAGTGTGACCGGCAGTACTTAAGGGCGCCTTGATTCACGGGGCAAACAGATAAATATACTGTCCATTATGATGACATCATCGAATCCATATAATTTTGGGGCGGGTCACGTCACTGATGAGCGGGAAAGCAAAATAGAAGATGAGCCGCCAAGATCAGAGATGAAGGATATTGACATGAATAAATTTAAATCAATACGGGGCCTAATGTTGGGGATATAACCCCGCTGTATAACCCACCCTATTGGGCCGAGTCATTGTTATGGCGTCTCAACGATATGACCAAGATGAGCCTTGACGTGCCAGACTGGAGACGTAAGGCGGGTCACCAAGATGAGCCCGTTGGCGTCCCAGGACATGAAGATGGGGATTCAAGGCCCACAAGGTGAAAGGTCTCCAGGAGTGTCCTTGCTTAAGGAGCAAGGCGAGTTAGAGACATACCGTGTCATGAATCATAACGTGACCCGGACCTTTGTAAACCTAGGGGCTCGACCTGTATATAAAGGCGAGTCTCGAGGGCCAACAGACTTAAGTTACAATCCATCGAGAGCTAGGTCAAGTGAATCCGTACCCTTGTAATCGACTTGATCATCAATACACATAAAGCATGACGTAGGCTTTTACCTCCATCAGAGGGGCCGAGCTTGGGTAAACTCGTCTCTCGTTCCCGATCAACCCATTTGAGTTGCCACATAGTTGGGATGGCCTCATCACTAAGTCCTTTCACGGCAAGGGGTGTTGATCAGCCTGGGCATCTCACGCCCGTTTGAGGCACCCTGTTGGATCAAAATTTCGTGACTGGACGACCTGCTCGTGCGTTTGCGATGGATATGAGGGGTCTGGTTGTAGATGCTCTAAGCATTGTTCGGCCTAAGTTTCGTGCGTTTTCAGGTTTGGTTGGAAAACAAGCCAAAACAACCTGAAGATTACCTCGAATAAAAAAGATATCATAAAAGTTGTTTGTGTGGCTAAAATGAATAAATATTCTTTTAAGGCCATCTTCATCCGAAGTCATATGTACTGGTTATCGAACGGGGCATTTTACCGAGGGAGACCGGTAAACATGGTTACCACGGTTACCGAGAAATACTAAGAATATTTCAAACGAATTTTATAGTTGAATTTTGAATTCAATAAGTGAATGAATGAACATTTTAACCAGAGACCTCTCAAAACAGGAATTAGGTTGCTACTAACACGCTAAAACTAACTCTTGTGACATTAATTAGATCACTTTACTACAAAACGAGCTTTTCAGTTTAGAAAAAGTTGGCATTTTCTATTCGGTATGGGGATTTACCCACGGGCACCGAAATACACGGTAACCATGGAAAATCTCAAAATTTCGACCAGTAACAAAGACCTTCTGCGGCTCGAAAACCATGTTGATGTATGCAAAATGGAGATGGCTGAACAGTTCCGCCATACACTTGGGGGTGATTTCGAGTTAGATTGGTTTTTGGCACTTTGGACCAAGATTGTAGTTGTTTTCTTGTACGAGAAGTCTTAACACCTCATATATAGATGACAGGTCATGGTCAAATGAACAATACACAATGGATCAATCAATCTATTATTTTTTTTACATCATCTTTTTTATCTCTCCATTTTTTTCTTCTTTCTTGTTCTTTCGTTGTTCTTTGTGTTCACGATGGCGATACAAGGCCATATGGGCGACTAGGTCGACTTACGGTAGCCCATCGACACCGCACTCCGTGGCAGTCCCTCCCGGGCATGTCGGACCTGGGTTTTCAAAAATTGTTGTTGGCGTGTGTTGAGTGTATTGCACTCCCGGCAAGACCCCTCCCACGAGCCTGTATATCACAGTTGATGTCGGGGGTACACTGTGACGTGTTTGATCCCAATCTAAGGCCGGTCACCCGCACATAGAGGTGGGTGACCCATCATGAAAATGATGCATGAATGACACTAATTAACACAGCCATATTGTCTTTCCTCCAAAAACAGTGGAGCCAAACCGCAGGAGTTCACCCACAAGGCCCCTCCCTGGCACACAGTAGTTCAGTTGAGAGTCTTCACATCACACCACAAGTCCACAACGCTGGTGCGGTGATCTCACCTTGGCATTGCTAGAACGGTGCAGGATGTCGATGGTGACAACGCAACGCAGCCAGGCCTCGTTAAAGCAGGAGAGCACCCAAAAGCGGAGCAGGAAGGCACTAAATTTCCCCGGAGGAGTACCTCACCTCGGATATCCTCGCGAGATGCCGCGCGCGGCCGGAAAAGGCGAGCGACGGAAAGCGCAGCAAAAGGCCACATCAAAGTTGGTGTTGGTGGCATGGCACCGATCATCCCCGTGACAAAAGCCGCTAATGCCCGCCGCATATCCTCAGGATGATACCCTCAACTTCCCCTGCTCCATCTGCCACACAGTTCCTGTGCAGCACTGCAAGATTTGCTCCCTCAACTGTCACAGAATTACAAACACGAGCAAACCTTCGAAATTGCTCCTCTCTCTCGTCCTGAGTATAATTTGACAGAGATGGAGAGGTTTGGGATCTGGACTGGAGTTGAGTTTGAAGCAGAATTCGTGTAGGTCGATGCAAAACTGTGGGTTCAGGTACAAAGGGTAAAGGCCAGACTAAACAAATGGACTCCTTTTCAGCAAAGGCAGAAAGCCCCTGGAGGTCTCGTAGAGGCGGCAGCACTTGCAGATAAAAGCACCCAATGGGAGCTTCCTCTTCTCCCCCTCTTACGCCCGGTCCTGCCCACGTACGGCAGGCAGGGGCAGGGCACGCTCCGTTATCCAATCCAGCGTCCGTGCTGCCGCCTCAGCTATAGCTTATGTCATGGTGGTGGCATAAGCGACCAGTACCAGCTGCATGCATGCCTGCTCCCATCCTCACTCGGAGTGTGCCCTCGGCCATGGTCCCTGGGCGCGTACGTAGCAACCGATGGATCCGGCGTTGGCTAGCTATCTCTGGTTTGCATCAAGCTGCAGCTAGCTAGGCTACTTGGGTTCTTGAGGAAGCTCTGGGCGAAACGGCCATGGTTGGCTGGCCGGCAGGGCGGCCTCGTCCACGGCGGTGGCGGCAGCGGCGGCGGCGACTTCTCACCTCTACTAAGGTAGGGCAACTTCTATCCTTTGGCAATTGTAACTTCTCGACCGGGGGCCATGATGATCTCCCCCCTGTAAGACTACCGGTGAAGATCACAGCACGATGTGTATTGTATCCTAAATCCTTTGTCTCGTGTAACTACTAGCTAGCTATACCAAATCGATATGAAGCTACCTAGTGGTAGCTAGTATGGGTGTATGTGTGATCCTGTTTGAATCCTTCGATTCTGTGATCTATGTGCAGTTTATGTGTTGAGTTTTGTATCTGGTAATATGATCTTTTGTTAACTCCGGCCGTATACTATTGTCATCAGTCGGTAAAATATAAATTTGATATTAGCACAAAGATTGTGTTTGAGATACTGGTTCTTCTTCGTTGATGCACAACGGTCGATCGGCGTCGATTTTTTCTGATAAAAGGCGCTTTACTACTTAAAAGTTTTAACTCACATGCACACACCCAATCAAGTTCAAGCTTAAAAAATAAAAACGGCATAATACTGGTCGACATCAATGGATGCATATGCTCTATTCTTCTGTTGATTTTGGACTGGTACAAATGCCCGTGCGTTGCAACGGGCTAGAAATATCATGATGTTTGTTCCTTTTTTGTTTTCGTGTCCTACTAGCCAATGAGTACGAGTTTGTGAGGGACGTAAATAAAGTCAAATTCGACATTCAAAAGAATATGTAGCATCAATCCGGCAACTGTGCATAGTTTTGGAGGTTTTACCCGTCCATGAAGATCAACTAACATGTCCACGGGATGGAGATTTTTACCGGCCTGTGAAGATTTAAATTGCACCTTTTAAAAATATCGTATACTTCGTCCGACGTTCAGGCATGCATTTTTCTTTTGTGTGTGTTAACTGTAAAGTCATTGTCGTATAGATAACAATTTGTGTAATCCTTTGTTTAAGAAAGTAGAAAGCTAGTTTTAAGTACTTTACTTTTTAATTTTATTTACAATATTTTTTGTTTAAATAAAAAAATGTACTCAGGTATCCCTAAACATAGTTTCAAATAAGCATGAGTGAGTTAATTAATGACGGTGCATGTGTGGCTAGTGTTATGTTTTTTATGAATACAATTTAGGAAGCAAAGAAAAAATGTTATGACATTATGAATCAGATTATCAATGGTTAGTGAACGGAAAATAAATGTCTAGCTAAAAAAGATTGTGTGCACCCTAACACATCCTCCTGATGAATTCAGAGCTTTTTATCGGTTCGTGGACACAAAAAGAAAAAAGACAACATGCGCTAGTAACACGTCAACTGGTCTAGAAGAAGCCAGACGCCTCGTTGTGCTTCTCCAGCGGACTTGTAATTCCTCGCAGCCTTATCTTGTTGCCTGCCATCGAAGGGATCCCCACGGCCCTGCCCACTCATCACCCAAAGCTGCGCACACTGGCGGGATCCCCCCTCCATGCACCGTCTGCAGACCCGCATCCCCCGCGCCGCCTGATCTCTCTCGCTCCACCTCCGGCGGGTCGCCGTCATACCGCGTCATGGCGACGCCTCGCCTCCTCCGGCCTTCTCTGCTCCCAGGCTGCCGGAGCGCCGCCACCTCTCTCGCTCCACCTCCGGCGGGTCGCCGTCATACCGCGCCATGGCGACGCCTCGCCTCCTCCGGCGCCAGCAAGTCGCTGCCTCTCCCACTCCACCTCCGGCGGGTCGCTGTCATACCGCGCCATGGCGACGCCTCGCCTCGTCTGGCCTTCTCTGCTCCCAGGCTGCCGGAGCGCCGCCGCCGGTCGTGTCCTCTACTGCATGACAGCCCCTCCGCTGCCCCGTTCCAGACCAGATCCAGAGCGCTGGTGCGCTGCTGCTCGATCCCTCCTCTTTCCCTCGCCCGAGATCCCTAGTTGCTCTTATTTATTTTTTATTTTTTTGAGAAGGCTGATTGATATTACAAATAATCTTTAAATGTATATAAATTGATATGAATCAGTTGAAAGGACGGACGACCAGAAACAATATTCGCTTTATTATTAGGAATTAGGAAGAGATTCATACCTATATTTTCTGATATACTCGATCGTCATAGCGTTTCCCGGCCTATGTTCACTTATCAATTTGCCAGGCCTAGCTAGATACTACTCCCCCGTCCAAAAATTAGTTACTGAGTTACTATAGCTTTAGTGTAAAGTTGTACTCCCTCCGTCCCAAAATAACTGTCTCAAGCTTAATACAAATTTGTACTAGAGCTAGTATAAAGTTGAGACACTTATTTTGGGACGGAGGGAGTACGTGCTAAGTCAACGGTATTTATTTTGGGATAGAGAGAGGAGTAGTAGAACTAGCCTTCAGGAATTGTTCAGGAAAAGGGGCAACTGTTTATCTGTGTGTCTATATATATGAGACCCATGCCATATTATTGTGTTTCTTTTTCTTTTTTTCTTAAAAAAAACCTTTCGTAACGCTTTATATGTAAGGCAACAAGCAAACAGAGTACACGATGGAATCCTCAAGCGACTACACAACAGAAAGATAACATAGTGTGATCGAGTATAACGTCACGCAATGCCCTAGTACATCTAAGCTCCATGACAATGCTCTTAAGAGGAAAAACATGACAATGCTCTTAAGAGGAAAAACGGCATAAAGCGTCACCGCTGCCGAGTCCAAAATGGACAAAGGTTTTTACCCGGAAGCTAGACATTGAGAGCAGCACCAGGACGACGTTTTCAAGAAGAAAGGAGCGCCCGCAACGAAAAAGTGCAGAGCTTTCGCTCGGCCGCTTCACCGAGCCACCTCGAGGTCTCCAGGACAAGTGCGACGAGAACATATCTCCACAGCCGGATAGGGGTGTCATCACTGTCTAAATCAAAGAGCATGCCCAAGCCACCCACCGCTCTACCTTTCCCCGCTTACATGACCAAGAGGGAAAGCCATCCATGCCGCCATGGTACCCGCTGGAGAGCCCACCAAGCGGACCGCCACACGGGACCACTGCCCCGACATCCATGTCCGAGAGGCACCCCTAACCGTCTACATCACGGTGCCCCGTCACGGTAGGAGGGGTAAAAGGCATCTCCTTTCACTCCTAGCTCGACATCAACCACAAAGTTTGGGTCGACGCCTCCGCAGTAGGAGGCGTCCACGCCTGCGCCTTTAGTCAGTCCTGATGGATCGGAGAACGCATAACCTCGTGACTATCGGGATCTTGCTGAGCACGCTCCCATGACGCCATGTCGGTGAACTCCGACACGTTGATCTGCGTTTATTTTCCAAACTCCACTTATTTCATATAGTAAACCCTGATGGAAGAGACTTTCTGGTCCAATCCGACCAGGTCACCATTGTTATAAGCTTGACTGTTCAGTTATAGTAACTCTTCGTTTTTAAATACTTTAAGGTGGGTTATTATTTTTAAAGTCAAGCACTTCTACTTCTATGTTTGATCAAGTTTGTAAAAAAATAAAAATAGGGAACTACAGTCCATGATAGGTCTAATGATACTAATTTAGTTACACCTAAACTCCATGAAAATGACCTCGGAAGCGAAGACGGCATAAAGTGTCACCGCTGCCGAGCCCAAAATGGACAAGAGGTTTTCATGCGGAACCCAAATAGGAAGAGGATACCTGTTGGGTAACGTAGCATAAATTCAAAAAAATTCCTACGCATATTCAGATCTTCCTATGGAGAGACCAGCAACGAGAGAGGGGTGAGTGCATCTTCATATCTTTGAAGATCGCTAAGCAGAAATGTTACTAGAACGCGGTTGATGGAGTCGTACTCGCGACGATTCGAATCGCGGTGTGATTTCGATCTAGTGCCGAACTACGGCACCTCCGTGTTCAACACACGTGCAGCCCGGTGACGTCTTCCGCACCTTGATCCAGCAAGGAGGAGGGAGAGGTTGGGGAAGAACTCCAGCAGCACGACGGCGTGGTGTCGATGGAGAGACGGTGTCTTCCGGCAGGGCTTCACCAAGCACCGGCAGAGAGGAGGAGAAAGAAGGGCAGGGCTGCGCCGAGGGAGAGGGAAAAGTCTATCTTCAAAAGCCCAAAAGTGCCCACTATATATAGGAGGAGGGGAGGGGGGTGCCACCCCTAGGGTTCCCACCCTAGGTGGTGCAGCAGCCCCCCAGATGGGAGGTGCGGCGGCCAGGGCAGGGAGGAGGGGTGGCGCACCCCTCTGGTGGGCCTTAGGCCCACCTGCGCTAGGGTTCCCCCCCTCTCCCCTCTTCCTGCGCCATGGGCTGAGTGGGGGCGCACCAGCCCACCTAGGGGCTAGTTCCCTTCCCCACTTGGCCCATCTATCCTCCCGGGGTCGTTGTCCTCTTTTGGTGGACCCCCGGGCCACCTCTGGTGGTCCCGGTGGTCCCGGTACGTTACTGATGACGCCCGAAACACTTCCGGTGTCCGAAACCATCCGTCCTATATATCAATCTTTACCTTCGGACCATTTCGGAGCTCCTCGTGATGTCCGGGATCTCATCCGGCACTCCGAACAACTTTCGATAACCTCGTATAACAATTTCCTATAACCCTAGCGTCATCGAACCTTAAGTGTGTAGACCCTACGGGTTCGGGAGACAGGTAGACATGACCGAGACACCTCTTTGGCCAATGACCATCAGCGGGGTCTGGATACCCATGGTGGCTCCCACTTGCTCCACGATGATCTCATCGGATGAACCACGATGTCAAGGATTCAATCAATCCCGTATATAATTCCCTTTGTCTGTAGGTATAGAACTTGCCCGAGATTCGATCGTCGGTATACCTATACCTTGTTCAATCTCGTTACCGGTAAGTCTCTTAACTCGTTCTGTAGCACGTCATCGTGTGACTAACTCCTTAGTCACATTGAGCTCATGATGATGTTCTACCGAGTGGGCCCAGAGATACCTCTCCGTCACACGGAGTGACAAATCCCGATCTCGATTCGTACCAACCCAACAAACACTTTCGGAGATACCCGTAGTGCACATTTATAGTCACCCTGTTACGTTGTGACGTTTGATACACCCAAAGCACTCCTACGGTATCCGGGAGTTGCACAATCTCACGGTCGAAGGAAAAGACACTTGAAATTAGAAAAGCTTTAGCATACGAACAATACGATCTAGTGCTATGCTTAGGATTGGGTCTTGTCCATCACATCATTCTCCCAATGATGTGATCCCGTTATCAATGGCATCTAATGCCCATGATCAGGAAACCATGATCATCTATTGACTGACGAGCTTGCCAACTAGAGGCTTGCTAGGGACACATTGTGATCTATTTATTCACACATGTATTACTGTTTCCTGTTAATACAATTATAGCATGAACAATAGACGATTATCATGTACAAGGAAATATGATAATAACCATTTTATTATTGCCTCTAGGGCATCCAACAGTCTCCCACTTGCACTAGAGTCAATAATCTAGTTACATTGTGATGTATCGAACACCCATAGCATTATGGTGTTGATCATGTTTTGCTCGTGGAAGAGGTTTAGTCAACGGGTCTGCAATATTCAGATCCGTGTGTACTTTACAAATATCTATTACTCCACTCTAGACATGGTCCTAGATGGAGTTGTAGTGGCGTTTGATGTGCTTCGTCTTCCGGTGAAACCTGGGCTTCTTGGCTATGACAATGGCCCCAGTATTATCACAGAAGAGTGTCATTGGACCCGACGTGCTTGGAACCACTCCAAGGTCGGTGATGAGCTCCTTCATCCAAATCCCTTCATGAGACGCTTCTGAAGCAGCTATGTACTCCGCTTCACATGTAGATGTTGTCGCGACTTCTTGCTTGCTGCTGCACCAGCTCACTGCCCCACCATTCAAAACATATATGTATCCGGTCAGTGACTTAGAGTCATCCGGATTTGTGTGGAAGCTAGCGTTGACGTAACCCTTTACGAATAGCTCTTCATCACCTTCATAAACGAGAAACATTTCCTTAGTCCTTTTCATGTACTTAAGGATATTCTTGACCACTGTCCAGTGTTCCATACCGGGATCACTTTGGTACCTCCCTACAAAACTTATGGCAAGGTTTATATCAGGTCTGGTACACAACATGGCATACATAAGAGAGCCTACGACTGAAGCGTAGGGGACATAACTCATCTTCTCTCTATCTGCTGTCGTGGTCGGCGACTGAGTCTTACTCAATCTCATACCATGCAAAACTGGCAAGAACCCTTTCTTTGAGTTTTCCATATTGAACTTCTTCAATATCTTGTCAAGGTATGTACTTTGCGAAAGACCTATGAGGCGTCTCGATCTATCTCTATATATCTTGATGCCTAATATGTATGCAGCTTCTCCAAGGTCCTTCATTGAAAAACTCTTGTTCAAATAGGCCTTTATGCTTTCCAACATCTCTATATTGTTCCCCATCAATAATATGTCATCCACATACAGTATGAGGAAAGCTACAGAGCTTCCACTCACTTTCTTGTACACACAGGCTTCTCCGTAAACCTGTATGAACCCAAACGCTTTAATCACCTTATTAAAGCGAATGTTCCAACTCCGAGATGCTTGCACCATCCCATAGATGGAGCGCTGGAGCTTGCACACTTTGTTAGCACCCTTAGGGTTGACAAAACCTTCTGGTTGCATCATATACAACTCTTCCTTAAGGTTCCCGTTAAGGAACGCTGTTTTGACGTCCATTTGTCAAATTTCATAATCATAAAAGGAGGCAATTGCTAACATGATTTGGACTGATTTCAGCTTCGCTACGGGAGAGAAAGTCTCTTCGTAGTCAACTCCTTGAATTTGTCAAAAACCCTTTGCGACAAGTCGAGCTTTATGAACGGTTACATTACCGTTTGCATCAGTCTTTTTCTTGAAGATCCATTTATTTTCTATGGCTCGCCGATCATCGGGCAAGTCCACCAAAGTCCATACTTTGTTCTCATACATGGATCCTATCTTGGATTTCATCGCTTCAAGCCATTTGCTGGAATCCGGGCCCGCCATCGCTTCTTCATAGTTTGAAGGTTCACCGTTGTCTAACAACATGATTTCCATCACAGGGTTGTCGTACCACTCTGGTGCGGAGCGTGCCCTCGTGGACCTTTGCGGTTCAGTAGTAACTTGATCCGAAGCTTCATGATCATTATCATTAACTTCCTCTTCAGTTGGTATAGGCGCCACAGGAACAACTTCCCGCGTTGCGCTACTATCCTGTTCGAGAGGGGGTGTAATTACCTCATCAAGTTCTACCTTCCGCCCACTTACTTATTTCGAGAGGAACTCTTTCTCTAGAAAGAATCCGTTCTTGGCAACAAAGGTTTTACCTTCGGATCTAAGATAGAAGGTATACCCAATAGTTTCCTTAGGGTATCCTATGAATACGCATTTCTCCGCTTTGGGTTCGAGCTTTTCTGGTTGAAGTTTATTCACATAAGCATTGCAGCCCCAAACTTTAAGAAACGACAACTTAGGTTTCTTGCCAAACCATAGTTCATACGGTGTTGTCTCAACGGATTTCGACGCTGCCCTATTTAAAGTGAATGTTGTAGTTTCTAATGCGTATCCCCAAAATGATAGCGGTAAGTCGGTAAGAGACATCATAGATCGTACCATATCTAATAAAGTGCGATTACAACGTTCAGACACTCCATTGCGTTGCGGTGTGCGAGGCGGCGTCAGTTGTGAAACGATTCCACACTTCCTTAGGTGTGTGCCAAACTCGTGACTCAAATATTCTCCTCCACGATCAGATCATAGACACTTAATTTTTCTGTCACGTTGATTCTCGACCTCACTCTGAAATTCCTTAAACTTTTCAAATGTCAGATTTGTGCTTCATCAAGTAGATATACCCATACCTACTCAAATCATTGGTGAGAGTGAGAACATAACGATAGCCACCGCGAGCTTCAACGTTCATTGGACCACACACATCAGTATGTATTATTTCCAATAAGTTGGTTGCTCTCTCCATTATTCCTGAGAATGGAGTCTTACTCATCTTGCCCATGAGGCACGGTTCGCATGTGTCAAATGATTCAAAATCAAGAGACTCTAATAGTCCATCAGTATGGAGCTTCTTCATGCGCTTAACGCCGATATGACCAAGGCGGCAGTGCCACAAGTATGTGGGACTATCATTGTCAACTTTACATCTTTTGGTACTCACACTATGAATATGTGTAACATCACGATCGAGATTCATCAAGAATAAACCATTCACCAACGGAGCATGACCATAAAACATATCACTCATATAAATAGAACAACCATTATTCTTTGACTTAAATGAGTAGCCGTCTCGCATTAAGCAAGACCCTGATACAATGTTCATGCTTAAAGCTGGTACTAAATAACAATTATTAAGGTTTAAAACTAATCCCGGCGGTAGATGTAGAGGTAGCGTGCCGACGGCGATCGCATCGACCTTGGAGCCATTCCCGACGCGCATCGTCACCTTGTCCTTTGCCACTCTCCGCTTATTCCGTAGTTCCTGCTTTGAGTTGCAAATGTGAGCAACAACGCCGGTATGAAATACCCAGGAGCTACTACGAGCGCTGGTAAGGTACACATCAATAACATGTATATCACATATACCTTTAACGTTGCCGGCCTTCTTGTCCGCTAAGTATTTGGGGCAGTTCCGTTTCAAGTGACCATTTCCCTTGCAATAGAAGCACTCAGTTTCATGCTTGGGTCCATTCTTTTTCTTCTTTCCGGCATCTGGCTTACCGGGCGTAGCAACGGCTTTGCCGTCTTTCTTGAAGTTTTTCTTACCCTTGCCCTTCTTGAAACTAGTGGTCTTGTTGACCATCAACACTTGATGCTCTTTCTTGATTTCTACTTCTGCAGACTTGAGCATCGAGTACAACTCTGGAATTGTCACGCCCAAGATGCGACCCTATCCTCAATTTGGCACGAAGGCCTCGTCAGGGATAGAAGCGCATCTCGTCGTGTCGCAGGAATGGATATCGTTACAAGTACATGTATTGAAAAGAAGAGATATATATAGAGTTGGCTTACACTCGCCACAAGCTATATCAGAGTCACATCAGTACATTACATAATCATCAAGAGTAAGAGCAGGGTCCGACTACGGACGAAAACAAACAAGAAAAATAAGAACGACGTCCATCCTTGCTATCCCAGGCTGCTGGCCTGGAACCCATCCTAGATCAATGAAGAAGAAGAAGAAGAAGCAACTCCAAATGAACAATCAACGCGCTCGCGTCGAGTAACCTTTACCTGTACCTGCAACTGGTGTTGTAGTAATCTGTGAGCCACAGGGGACTCAGCAATCTCATTTTCAAAGGTATCAAGACTAGGAAAGCTTAATGGGTGAGGCATGGTTAAGTGGTGAGGTTGCAGCAGCAGCTAAGCATATATTTGGTGGCTAAACTTACGAGTACAAGAAATGAGAGGGGGAAGATCTACGCATAACGGACGTGAACTACCGATGATCACATGAATGACCCTGAACACCTACCTGCGTTAGACATAACCCCACCGTGTCCTCGATCGGAGAAAGAACTCACGAAAGAGACAGTCACGGTTACGCACACAGTTGGCAAGTTTTAATTAAGTTAACTTCAAGTTATCTAGAACCAGTATTAAACAAAGTTTCCACGTTGCCACCTAACCGCGGGCACGGCTTTCCGAAAAGATTTAACCCTGCAGGGGTGCTCCAACTAGTCCATCACAAATTACCACAAGCCGCATAGAAATCCTCACTCACGAAGCTCGCGATCTCGTCGGATTCCCTAGTGGAAAACCTCAACTCTGAGATTACCCAAAGCATCACCGGAATCCCGATGCACAAGATATCTCGTTAAAGGTAAAACTAATCCAGCAAGGCCGCCCGGCGTGTCGACGATCCCGATAGGAGCCGTGTATCTCGTTCTCAGGACATGACGGATAAGCACAGCGTACGGTGGCCTGATAGAAATCTCCCGAGTTGCCCCGGGTTGGCCCCGCAAACGGCTCTAGTTTTGGACCAGCATCAACAGCACTGGCCCCCCTGTATTATGTAAAATTACTCCTCGGGTTCATGACGCCCTATGCTTTCAGTATTAACAAGTTATTATGTTGGGAAAATGTAGTACCAATGTTGGGCCTTGCTGGACCAGCTTTAATCTAAAACGAATTATCAAGGGGGTCCCCATAACAACCCCGATCGTGTTAGGAGTGCTCATTTATGGAACATAACACCGGTAGCCGAAACTAAGGGGGCAAAGGTGGAACAAAACACCAGGCTAGAAAGGCCGAGCCTTCCACCTTTTACCAAGTATATAGGTGCATTATATTAAATAGCATTTAATACGGTGATATGACAAGGAACCCATGTTAACACATGGAAGCAACTTCACCTACAACTAGCAACGCTAACAACATGGTTAAGCAAGCGGTAACATAGCCAATCAGTGGTTTGCTAGGTCGAACAGGTTGAAGGTAATCACGGCATTGTTGAGAGGGTGATATTTAACACGTGGTAGGCAACGAGACATAATCGAAAGCATCGAAATAACTAGCATGGCAATGATAGTAATGGTATCTGGGGAAATGGTCATCTTGCCTGAGATCCCGCTTGGAACAAGAACAACTCCGAGAAGTCGGCGAACCAACGTAGTCGAACGGGTCCTCACATTCCGACACGCTTGCAGAACTCTATCGAGATGGAGCAAACCGGAAACAAACATCAACACAGATATTCACCACAACAAAAGCAAGACATGATGCGTACCCTAATATGATGCATGATCAGTTCAATATGCAAGGGATGGCATGGCAAATCACCTCACGCAAACACTACACATTAAATGAAGCTCAATATGCAACGGGTTGCATATCGATGAAACCCCACGTTTAATTATTTAATTCACTCCGATTATTTAACACGCAATATTAAATGTTGTTAACATGGCAAGTGGTGAAGCGACGGTTCTACGTGGCATCCTAGTCGGGTAACACGCGAGACATAGAACGGAGCTACGGCACGAGCGACATGCAACACAAGATCATATGCCATGAATGCGTCATGCATGCGAGTTCAAACACGGGCAAGAAGGAGAAGAAACAGGTGTCGCCACGGCGAGCGAGAGGGAACCAAGGCGGCAAGACGGAAACGATGCCACGGCAACGTTCCTATCCCGATAACTCGTCGAGATATCGTGCCAACGTACTGGGAACGCGTGCGGGAACGGTAAATAAAGATGGGGTGATCCCGTATCTCGGGTTCCCATGTGTCGAGGCACGACGAAAGAAGACAACGGGCAACGGGCAACATTCGGTGCATACATATATTCAACTCATACATCATATGTGTTCGGTACACGACACGTCTCATCGGTATACCTTCGGAGCGTGCACATCGGAGCGGTTCGGTTCGTAGCGGACGTCGTGGAAGTCGTGGTCGTCGAGGTACTTGAGTCTCGTCGACGGTAGTCGTTCGCTCGGCATCGTGGTACACGGTCTTCACATCGGTAGTTGTTCATGTTTCCGAAGATGGTCGGGGTTGTCGAGGATGTCGTGGTACTCGCCGTTCTTGTCGGATCTACGGCAGGCGGGGATGGCAGGCGACACAACAACATCAGCTAGCAACAACGCGGAATAGCAACAGCAGCATGCTACGCCAACTAGCAATGCAGCTAGCAACCTACATCAACTAGTATCTAGCACTAGCAGCAAAGCAGGCAAAAGCAAGAGCAGCAACATCTACTACGTAACAGCACTAGCAAGGCAAGCAAGCAAGCAACACCATCTAGCAGCAGCAAGCACTAGGCAGCAGAGCATCTACTAGCAGCAGCTAGCAAAGCAACAGCAAATCGGCAACAGACAAGCACAGCCACTGCTAGCACCCTGCAAGAGCATCTCCAAGCCGCAAGCTAGCATCTGCAGGAGGAGGCAAATAACAGTCTCGGCAACAGGGCAACATAGCAACAGAGCAGCGGCGACAGCAAGCGCAAGCAAGCAGCACCTTCGGCAGCATAACAGGCAGCAACGCAACAGCAAAAAGCAAGCAACAGCGGCAACACCTAACTCGGCATGCAGCCTAGCACCTACAGGATGCAAAACGGCAAGCACAACAACTGCCATTGCTCGCAGCAGGAAGCAATACGGCGGCAGGAGCAACACAACATGGTGCAGCAGCACAGGCAAGCGGCAGGCAAGCAAGCAGAACAACAGCAGGAGCCGTAGCAACAGGCAACAGCAACGAGACACAGCAGCAGCAGGCAGGCAAAACGCAACAGCAGCAGGGCGCAGGCGACGGGCGAGCACGGCGAGCACGTCGGCCGGCGCGAGAAGAGGCGAGGGCGAGGGGCGAGGCGACCTGGATGGGCGGCGCGGCGACCACGCGGGGACGGGCCAGCACGGGGGCACATCGAACATCAGCAAACTCGAAGGCAACAAGCCATCTCGAGGCCATGGCAGGGCAGCACGGCGGCGGGACTGGCAGTGCGGGGGACGGCGGGGCAGCACGGCAGCGGGCATCGGCGCTGGAGACGGCCACCGGCGGGGAGAGGGAGGCCACGGCGGGGCACGGGCGAGGGGAACCTCCCTGGTGGAGGTCGGCCATGGCGCGGGAGGAGGAGGCCGCGTGAGAGTGAGGCGGCGACGGGGGCTTGGCGGCTACCGGGGGGCGAGGCCGAGGGGCGGCGGCGCGTGGCAGCCATGGCGAGCGAGAGGCGGCGAGGCCATGGTCGGGGTGGATCGAGGAGGAGGGAATCGGGACTTGCGCGGCTGGGGAGGACGACGCGCCAGGAGGGGATCGGGGGCTGTCGCGTAGGGCAGGGGAGGGAGTCGGCTGGGCCTCGACCGTCTCGAGAGGCTGGCTCTCCCCCCCATTGTTTTTTTAAACCATTTTTTTAAATCAGACAATTTAAAACGAAGAAAGCTTTTAACAAAAAAAAAAAAAAAATAAAGGCTTTTGACTCTTTTGAAAAAATATCCCCAACTATAAAAAATAGTTGGGCATTTTTAAAAGGAATAAGATAAAACCTTTGAAGAATTAAAACTAAAACCCTTCTGAAGAATAAAATAAAAGCCTTTTAAAAGAGACAAGAAAATGAGATGGTTTTCAAATAAAACAAATGGAAAAAAATAAAATAAAAACCCAAGGGTTGCCCCCACATTTAATAAAAGGACCTTTTACTGAAAAGAAGAAGACGAACCCTTTTTAAATAGGGGTTTAAAACGGGAAACTTTAGCAAACCGCCAAAACAGATAAAAGAGGAGAGGAGGGGAGTTTCTATCGCACTACGACTCGGTAATCACTCGAAGCACAATACTCAAAACACCACACGCGAGAGAAGATGCAAGATGCCATGCATGATGCGATGATGCAACTACATGATGATGCAACAAATGAAAAAAAAGCACACGACGGAAATGGAAATAAAGGGGAATCTTCTGGAACGTCGGTCCCGGGCTGTCACAGGAATGGTCTTCTCCATCCCTTGCATGTTGTAGTTCAGCACAAAACCTTTGTAGCTTGGTGGGAGAGATTGGAGGATTCTGTCAATTATAACATCATCCGGAAGTTCGACTCCAAGTGAAGTCAGACGACCGGGTAACCCGGACATTTTGAGTATGTGCTCAATGACAGAACTATTCTCCTCCATCTTGCAGCTAAAGAACTTGTCGGAGACTTCATATCTCTGACACGGGATGAGCTTGAAAAACTAGCTTCAGCTCTTGGAACATCTCATATGCACCGTGTTGCTCAAAACGCCTTTGGAGCCCCGTTTCTAAACTGTATAACATGCCACACCTAACGAGAGAGTAGTCATCACTCCGCGTTTGCCAGACGTTCAGAATGTCCTGGGCTGCTGTGGGAGCGGGAGGGTCACCTAGCGGCGCATCAAGGGCATAAGCCTTTTTAGCTGCTTCAAGGATGAGCTTCAAGTTGCGAACCCAGTCCGCATAGTTGCTACCATCATCTTTCAGCTTGTTTTTCTCTAGGAATGCGTTGAAATTGAGGTTGACGTTGGCCATCTACAATATTTATAAAGACAACTTTTAGACTAAGTTCATGACAATTAAGTTCATTTAATCAAATTAAGTATGAACTCCCACTTAAATCGACATCCCTCTAGTCATCTAAGTGATACATGATCCATGTTGACTAACCCGCGCGACCATCACGTGAGATGGACTAGTCACCATGGTGAGCAACTTCATGTTGATCGTATTCAACCATACGACTCATGTTAGACCTTTCGGTCTCTTGTATTCGAGGTCATGTCTGTACATGCTAAGCTCGTCGAGTCAACCTAGGTGTTTCGCGTGTGTAAATCTGGCTTACATCCGTTGTATGCGAACGTTAGAATCTATCACACCCGATCATCACGTGGTGCTTCGAGACAACGATCCTTCGCAACGGTGCACACTTAGGGTAATACGTTCTCAAAATTTTAAGAGGGGTCATCTTATTATGCTACCATCGTTCTAAGCAATAAGATGAAAAACATGATAAACATCACAATGCAATCATATAGTGACATGATATGGCCATTATCATCTTTGCTCTTTCGATCTCCATCTTCAGGCATCGCATGATCATCATTGTCACCGGCGTGACACCATGATATCCATCATCATTATCTCCATCATCGTGTCTCCGTGAAGTCGTCACGCCAACTACTACTATCACTACTACTATAGCTAACCGTTAGCAATGAAGTAAAAGTAGTAGGCACATGGCGTTGCATCTCATACAATAAATTAAGACAACTCCTATGGCTCCTCCCGGTTGTCATACTCATCGACATGCAAATCGTGAAACCTATTACAATAACATGATCATCTCATATATCATACATGCAACATCACAACTTTGGCCATATCACATCACATGTCAAACCCTGCAAAAACAAGTTAGACGTCCTCTAATTGTTGTTGCAAGTTTTACGTGGCTGATTTGGGTTTCTAGCAAGAACACTTTCTTACCTATGTGACAGCCACAACGATGATATGCCAAAGCTATTTACCATTCATAAGGACCCTTTTCATCAAATCCAATCCGACTAGAGTAGGAGAGACAGACACCCGCTAGCCACCTTTATGCACGGTGTGCATGTCTGTCGGTGGAACCAGTCTCACGTAAGCGTACGTGTAAGGTCGGTCCGGGCCGCTTCATCCCACAATACCGCCAGAAAAGAATAAGACTAGTAGCGGCAAGCAATTGACAAATCATCGCCCACAATCTTTTGTGTTCTACTCGTGCATAGAATCTACGCATAGAAAACCTGGCTCGGATGCCACTGTTGGGTAACGTAGCATAAATTCAAAAAAATTCCTACGCATATTCAGATCTTCCTATGGAGAGACCAGCAACGAGAGAGGGGTGAGTGCATCTTCATACATTTGAAGATCGCTAAGCGGAAGCGTTACTAGAACGATGTTGATGGAGTCGTACTCGCGGCGATTCAGATCGCGGTGTGATTCCGATCTAGTGCCGAACTACGGCACCTCCGCGTTCAACACACGTGCAGCCCGGTGACGTCTTCCGCACCTTGATCCAGCAAGGAGGAGGGAGAATTTGGGGAAGAACTCCAGCAGCACGACGGCGTGGTGTCGATGGAGAGACGAGGTCTCCCGACAGGGCTTCACGAAGCACCGGCAGAGAGGAGGAGAAAGAAGGGCAGGGTTGCGTCGAGGGAGAGGGAAAACTCTATCTCCAAAAGCCCAAAAGTGCCCACTATATATAGGAGGAGGGGAGGGGGTGCCACCCCTAGGGTTCCCACCCTAGGTGGTGCGGAAGCTCCCCCAGATGGGAGGTGCGGCGGCCAGGGCAGGGAGGAGGGGTGGCGCACCCCTCTGGTGGGCCTTAGGCCCACCTGTGCTAGGGTTCCCCCCTCTCCCTTCTTCCAGCGCCATGGGCTGAGTGGGGGGCGCACCAGCCCACCTAGGGGCTGGTTCCCTTCCCCACTTCGCCCATCTAGCCTCCCGGGGTCGTTGCCCCCTTTCGATGGACCTCCGGGGCCACCTCCGGTGGTCCCGGTACGTTACCGATGACGCCCGAAACACTTCCGGTGTCCGAAACCATCCGACCTATATATCAATCTTTACCTCCGGACCATTCCGGAGCTCCTCGTGACATCCGGGATCTCATCTGGGACTCTGAACAACTTTCGATAACCTCGTATAACAATTCCCTATAACCCTAGCGTCATCGAACCTTAAGTGTGTAGACCCTGCTGGACGGGGGACCCAAGGCAGCTCGGATCTGGACCCTCCTCTGACGTGGGATTGTGCCCTTGTCCTTAAACATGCCCATCGGCCACCGATTTGTGGGAGATTTGGGGGATGCAATCCGTTCTCTGCCCAAGATGGTCCTTGAAACGCTCCTCTACAGGCTTTTAAGATTCTCTGTTCGATTGATCTTTCGGGTAACCGCATCGAGAGAGATATCTTCTCATGCCAAGACAAGTGCAATATCCTCATTGCTTTTAAAGTTGGTTCCCTAAACTGGTCTTGATGAGCCAGAGGCCTCGAACTGACCAAACTCCATATCTTCGTTGAACTAATAATAAAAAAAGCGACATTGATGCGCCATCAAGAGAAATCCCATTCATCCCGGAATCACCAGTCATACAGTTGAGAACTGATTTGTCGTTGAAGGTCGAGCCCCCCCCCCCCCCACACACACATAGATATTTCAGAAAATAATCACTAAACCTCAAACATCGCACATTGTCAACAATTTTTCGAGGTGACCTCATAATCAATCGAATACAAGACAAATGATTTTTTTTACACCTTATCGTCGCTTCTGGTTCAGCCTATGACGGGGAAGGCACCATAGCTTCTCCCGCCGCCCGGAGGAAGCCAGCAAGGGAAGGGTCACAAGCGTTAATCCATCTCTTCTTATTCGATCCCTTCATTGAGGACTATTGGGCCATGTCGGGGGGGGGGGGGGGGGGGAGGCTTCAACCTCGACATGGTATCATAGGATTTGCCACCTCTGTGCGGGACTCTTCGTCGACTCGGTGGACGAGGTGCTTGCCTTGGTGGTAGTGGCCGGCTGTCGAAGGCGTGGACTGGGATCCAAGACACCAGGGTCACGATGTCATCTATGTATATGCTATCAGTGATAGGGACTAGAGACGGACGAAGGGGTTAAAAGTGGTGTTGCAACAATGGAGGGAGACTACGGTGCATCCATGAAGATCAATAGAAGGATGAAATGTCCCACGTATCAGGTGCGCTCAAAATATCCGCATTGCCGCTAAATATGGAGGCTCCTGGGCTGGGTATGTAGCGCCCTCCAAAATTTAAAGGTGATTGAAGGCAGGATGGTGACTCTACTAGAGTGGTCTTTTTCGGTCAAAAAGCAGTACTACCTTTGTCCAAGTGTATAGGACATGCACGTATTTTTAGGTTATCAATTTAACTAGCTAAATATATATTATGGTGATATGACGAAAATTATTATGGTGATATGACTAATACCATGGCTCTGCTAGTGTGTAGAAACCAAAGCATCAAGGACCAATGGAACACAACTAATTAATAAGTGTGGGGTTGCAAAGTGAATTTAACAACAACAGAAATAAGGAGTAGTTTGTAGGCGTGCATGCGTGCACACACACATCATGCCTTCCTGTCGATGACCTGGAGCTTAACACCGTGCTTGAAGTTGGTGATGATGGAGAATTGCAGCTGCAGTGGAGACTCCATGCTGGGGGAGTGCCTGAAGACATAGCGCCCGTAGAGGTATATGACGACGAGTTTGAGCTGCTGGAACGCAAACTTCTGGCCGGGGCACGATCGAGGGCCGATGCCGAAGGGGATGAACGCGTAGGGGTGCCTCCGCTTGCACTCCTCGCTCTCGGGATCGAAGCGCTCCGGACGAAATGCGTCGGGCTCCTGGAACTGCTCCGGGTCTCTTCCTAGCACTTCCGACGCTAGCCACACCCAAGTTCCCTGCACACGTACCCCCATTTTAAAACACTTCTTCGTTAGTCCCTCCTTTTCCGTTCATAAGTCTCGTTCATATTTTAGATCAAATTTTGAGAGAAAATTGCACAAACCATCAACTATCGAGAACATATATGCATATGACCCCTACTCTTTGGATCTGTTGAACAAAACACCACATATTGGTGTAGACCATTGCATCTAGCTAGATCTAACCTTTGATTTGATTATGTTCATATGATTCCTAACATGTGGGTCCCACTTGTAAGTGCACACGTGGCAAAACATATGCCGCATCATCTAACTTGGGCTTAGCTGCAAGGGGATACACCAATCGGTGGTGTTTTATGCAACAAATCTGAAAAAGTATGTGTTTTGTGCAAAATCAACACTAATCGTTGGGTCTTTATGCAATTGTCTCCAAATTTTGATGAAAATTTTAATTTAAATAAAAAAGTCATCTGTCTAAATTATAATATTTTTATATTTCACTATTCGAATTCATGGTTGAAGTATATATTTTTAATTATAATTAAATATGTAGGTTGACAAATTATAAGGCAGGCAGGTGACACACTAACCTTAGGCAGGAAATAGCCTCCAATCTCAACGTCGTCGGTTGCTTCCCTTGAGAGCACCGGGGACCCAACAAAGAATCTCATGGTCTCCTTCAAAACCTGCTCCAGATAGGGGAACTTGGTGCGGAGGTCGTCGGCGTCGGGCGCCGTGTTCTTGGGCTCAAACGCGTCGATCTCCCGGAGCAGCTTCTCCTCCACCACCGGGTGCATCGCCACGAGGTAGGCCAGGCTCGACAGCGTGAAGGACATGGTGCCGGAGCCTGCGATAAGGTGCTCGTAGGTGAGCGCGCTCACGTAGTCCGGCGTGAAGAGCTCCCTCATGGACTCGCTGGTTTCTATGGCGTTGAGCAGCACGGAGAGGAAGTTCTTCTGTCCGTCCCTCCGGCTGTTCGCCTGCGCCGTCCGCTCCGCCACGATGCCGTCGAGCTCAGCGCTGAGCGACGCGTTGCTGTCGTCCATCCGCTGGTCCACGGAGCCCGGCACGCGCAGCAGCAGCTGCCGCAGCGGCTCCTGGAGCGCCGGCAGGAACGTGCCGGCGACCATGGATAGGGAGCCTGAGAGGTCCATCTTGAGCGACGTGGTGGCGTACAGGTGCTTCTGGATGAAGTCGCCCGACACGGCGCCGTCGATGCCTTTCTCTCCTCCTTGTTCGTTGGTGAGGCCGAAGTCGACGCCGAAGGCGGCCTGGCCGATGACGTCGGTGAAGAGCCTGATGGAGAGGTCGGAGAAGGTGATCTCCTCGCCGGGGAAGAACAGGCTGCCCGCCCGCTCGATGTATGGCTGGATCGCCGGGATGAGGCTCGCCAGATGCGACGGCTGGTAGATGGAGATGATCACGTTCCGCATGGCTTGCCATGTCGAGCCCCTGCACATGCATGCATGCGGTTAGTTTGACCAAAATTGTACCCTCCATTCTAAATGAAGTGAAGTTCTAACTTTGGAGCAAGTACAATAAAATGATGTAGGCAGATTACATATAAGACTTAAAATATTATGTTGTTGGTGAATTGGAGAAAAGAGAAGATGAGAAAGAACAACAAAGAGAGGTGGGCTATGAACTAACAGACTAACAGTGGGCTACAAACGTGCTGCTAAACACTATGTCAAAGAGTAAGGTAGGCGATAATTCAACCCAGAGCCTGTGAACAGTACCGTGATTTACAGTAGAAAAAAAAAATCAAAAAATCTAATTTTTTTTATGGTGTGAGATGCTCCTGTGGATGAACTCCATACAAATTTTTTGTTAAGTTTGGACATTCAAGGAGGTGGTGGCAAAAATAACAAAATCAGACATGAACAATACACTTTTCAAAAGTTTCCCAGACATTTAAAATTTGTCTATTTTGCGACGAGCTCCTTGAATGTCCAAACTTCACCAAAAAAAATGCGTGGATTTCATGCACAGAAGCATCTTGCACCACACAAAAAATTGATAGTACATATAGATTTTTTGAAAGTCAACTTTACAAACTATGACCAAATTTATAGAGAAACTATTTATATTTACAATATCAAATATATACAATGGGATGTATCTATAAGGGTAATTTGGTATTCTTGATGCATATATACGATCCATGCTCTTATACCAAGTCAAACCTTGTAAAGGCTTTTTGCCAGGGAGAATATTTTAAAGTTTCGTCAACTCTATAATACAGTAGTACATACTACTCCTTCTGTTTTCTTTTACTTTACATATAAAACCTGTCTAAAGTTGAACTAAAATTTGACCATACTTATATTTAGAAAAATCGATACTTACAATATTAAATTTATATAATATGAAAAATAATTTCATAATACATCTAATAATATTGATTTGGTATTGTGAATATTGATGTTTTCCAGATAAATATGATAAACTTTATTGTATGTGACTTCACACAAATCTTCTATGCAAAGTAAAAAAGAAACGGAAGGAGTAGGATTTACAACATCGAAGTACACAAATACATTTTATGACAATTCTAATAAAACAAATTTAATTTTGTACATGTTGATTTATTTTTCTGTGGGCTGCAATCAAACATCAAGAATTCCAACGCACAACAACGCTAGAACATTAAATAACATGAAATGGAGTGGGTATCTAATTAACACGTAAGCAGTGTATGCGTATGTAAGTACGTACTTGGTGAAGAGGAGGCTCTTGTATTGGATGGGCGAGCTAGCGATGGTGACCGGCACGCTCCTGTCGACCATGCTCTTGAACTTCTTGATGCCGGCCTCCCTGCACAGCTCCGGGTCGGCGACCACCACCACCGGCTGCCTGCCCATGTAAAACCTGTAGATAGGCCCGTATCGCTTTGCGAGGACGCCGAACGCCTGCGAGCCATGCTTGTCCAGCAGCGGCAGGTGGCCGAGGAGGCCGTAGGCGAGGGGCCCGGGGACCCTGCGCAGCCGCCATGACGGCGCGTAGAAATACACAGCGAATGCACCGGCCGCCATGGCCGCCACCGTGAACAGCATCGCCGGGAACGACCACGCCAGCGGCGAGCCCACCTGGCTCCACCGTAGCGCTGCTGCTCCCGCCCCCTCCATTGTTTGTTTTGTGCAACTAAGCTCTGATGCGGCGATTGCTTCTTTCTCGCTCGGGGACATGGTCATAGTAGCAGCACTTATCATACATAGCCTTGCAGAGTTGCAGTGTCGCGGTCATGGCTGCCGCCCATATGGGAGTTTTCTTTAGCGAAACTGAAAAACTAAAGGTGCAGGTTTCGACCGGGTAGTTGGATGCCGCAAATTTCGTTTGAGGATGTATGCATACACAATCAGATACGAGATATTCCACTCAATTTGTTTTAACACATGCGATTTCTTCTTTTTTTTTTAGCCCCAATCACTGACAGCAGGAATTTATTGCACTCAACATATTTTATTCTTTCAATCAAAAATCACTCATCCGTATTTTTAGCATGATTTCACACTCCATAATACTTTTAACTTTTGAATAAATGATCCATTTTTCAATACATTTGCAGACCTGGGTTCATGACATTTAAATCTTTAAAACAAGATCAATGTTGGACATGGTTTGAACAAGTTCCAAATTTGAATGTTGATACAATATTGAAACTTATACTATACTCCTTGCATCCATAGGGTCTAATACGTATTTTGAGGTAGTCTTCGACCAACAATAAATTATTAATAGATGAGATGTACTTCCTCTGTACCGTAATATAGGTCGCTGGAGTAGCTAAAGTTTAGCTACTCCAGTGACCTATATTACGGTATACAGGGAGTATGATATAAAAAAGTATATATATCATCACAAACTCTTTCGAGAAATTCGAGGCTATGCTTTGTATGACATGCATGTCTAATAATATTGTGTATGGAGGAAGTATACCGGATGGTACATAACATTTAAATCTTTAAGACAAGATCAATTTTGGACATGATTTGAACAAGTTCGAATTTGAAAGTTTATAGAATAATGGAACTTATATGATATTCCCTCCATCCACATATATAAGGCTTAATACGTCCTTCGAGGTAGCATTTGACCCATGATAAAATTATTAATATATGAGATGTGATGTATAAAAATTATATCATCGTAAACAAGTTTCACATATGAATTTCAGGGTATGCCTTTTGTGGCATGCATGCCATACAATATTGTGGATGAAAAGTGTATACTGGATGATACAATAATAAAATATGCAAAAGAGAATGCATGAAAAAATAATGAAAACATGTAAAATAGTCGTGCCACAGGAATGAAATCGTATAGAAAATTATGAAAATAATGCCTTTAGAACTCAGCCAAACCATGAAAGATAATTTGACAAAATGATATGAAAACTTATTTCGAGACTCCAAAAATAGAAATGAAACCTGAATGAAATAATACCCGATATCCGGAATGAAAAAGCAATGAAAACATGCAAAGAAAAAGTAATTTGAATTTAACAAAAAATCAACAGTGTCCAAAATTAATCTTGTTTTGAAGATTTAAATATCATGAATACTAACATCCAAACGGCTTGTCAATCGGATATTTTGTTTAAAATATATAATCGATACAAACTATGTAATCAGACTGAGAAGCATGAATAGATGGGATATGATACTACATTTTTACTTCAAACATACACACTAGTCACTCTGTCATGGGTCCTTCTCGTTAGTTGTTCCACATGTCACGAAGTTGGATAAGAAAGTTACCTGGGTTAAAGGGGAGAGAGGAGATAGTGCGATGTATGTCTGTCCGACAACATGTAATACTCCTTCCTTTTCTGTTTATAGGACTTAAATCCAAAATCTCATCAAGCAAGGTGAATTATGAATGGATTGCATTAATTCTAACTAGCCAATAAAACATTTCTCATATATGCAATTTTCGAGGCAATAAATATAGCATCCTCTTTTTAGTTGGACTTGCATGATGCATGTAAAAAAAGATGCATGCATAATCACTATAATTTTCTTTCTCTTATCTCTACGCATTAAATATGACGTGAGACTCAAAGCACTTTAACTCAATTAGACTCAAACTAAAAGACTCAAAACACTTTAACTCAATTGGACTCAAAATAAGTATAATGAAAATCTGAAAATTTTGAGATGAGCCCTATAACCGAAAAGGACAGAGTATTGTCATAATAGAGCAATACCTACACAAATCTTCAATCAAAATGTGTGACATCTAACTACCCGATAGAAGCCGGAACCGCTAAAAAACTACGTGTGTTTTCTTTATGCAAATATGTTTTTCATGGAAAGAGACACAACCTTGCAGTGTCGCAGTCATGGTTGCCGTCCATACACGAGTTTTCTTTGTGCAAATTTGTTTTTCGCCGAAACAGACGTTGAAGGAGTAAACTTTTGAAGTTCCTGACTACTACGATTGGACGTACGTGTAGTAGAACGAAGAAACAAGAATCCATGTAGCGTGCACTATATCGTCATTCATTGTTTTATGAGATCGATCTGCTATCAACTATGCACATAACGAGCATATTTTAGCCGTCCCGGCTGGCCATGACTAGTCTTTGTGAGGTTAGGTGGGTGTGGGGCTTTGAGTGGGAATGGACTCCTTTTTTTTAACACGAATGACCCCTTTCACTAGTGGAAAACGGGCCTTTGGCCGGGACCCTTTAGTCCCGGCCTGCCTCTGGGCCGGGACTAAAGGCCCGGCCATGTCGCCCCAATTCTCAATGTCTCCCTCGAGGCTTTAGTCCCGGCCCGTAAGGAGCCTTTAGTCCCGGTTCGTGTCTTAAACCGGGACTAAAGGGCTACGCGGTGGGCAGCCCGCATGTGCGCCACCTTTAGTCCCGGTTTGTGTCTTAAACCGGGGCTAAAGTCCTCTGCCTATATATAGCACAGCCCCCCTCTCCCCTCTTCCTTACATTTTTCTTGGATGGAGGATTGTGAGTGGGTGCTAGCTCTCCACTTTTTTTGATGCACTAGAGGTGTTTGTTGAAATGTGTGTTAGAGCGATGCCGCTTTAGTTCACCGAACGCAACTACGATATGAGATGCCTGAGCCACGCTTAAACCTCTTCCTCTTTATTTCTACTTATTCTAAAAGGTTAGCAACTATATTTCCTCGTTTAGACCGTGCGGTACTAATTTTTAGGATCGTGATTGTATTTGATAAACTGTCGTATAACACAGATGAGCCATCCATGGATGTACGGTGATCGACGCACAGCCGCTTACAGAGAAGGCGTGCATTCTTTTCGAGATGCAGCCGATGCGAACAAACATGGTGGTGGCTATATGTTTTGTTCATGTGTTGAATGTCGGAATGAGAAGGATTACACTTCCTCAAGAGTCATTCAGAGCCACCTGCTTCGGTCCGGTTTTATGTCGGGCTATAATGTTTGGACCAAGCACGGAGAAAGAGGGGTTATGATGGAAGACGACGATGAAGAAGAAGAGAACGATGATGACAACTACCGATCTATGTTCCCTGAGTATGCTGATACCGCAATGGAAGACAATGAAGAAGAAGATCAGGATGAAGAACGGGAACCAGATGAGCCCGCTGATGATCTTGGCCGGGTCATTTCTGATGCATGGCGAGGTTGCGACACAGAAAAGGAGAGGTTGCAGTTCGAGCAGATGTTATAGGACCACAACAAATTGTCGTACCCAACTTGTGAAGATGGCCAGAAGAAGCTGGGTAGCACACTGGAATTGCTGAAGTGGAAGGCAGAGACCGGTGTGACTGACTCGTCATTCGAAAAGTTGCTGGTACTGATGAAGAAGATGCTTCCAAGAAAGAATGAATTGCCCGCCAGCACGTACGAAGCAAAGAAGCTTGTCTGCCCTCTAGGATTAGACGTGCAGAAGATACATGCATGCCCTAATGACTGCATCCTCTACCGCGGTGAGAAGTACGAGAATATGGATAAATGCCCTGTATGCACTGCATTGCGGTATAAGATCAGAAAAGATGACCCTGGTGATATTGAGGGCGAGCCACCCAGGAAGAGGGTTCCTGCCAAGGTGATGTGGTATGCTCCTATAATACCACGGTTGAAACGTCTGTTCAGAAATAAAGATCATGCGAAGTTGTTGCGATGGCACATGGAAGATCGTATGAAAGACGATAAGTTGAGGTGGAGAAAAATCGAGAGATAGTTCCCGAGATTTGCAGCTGACGCAAGGAACTTATGGTTAGGTCTGAGTACAGATGGCATGAATCCTTTTGGGGAGCAGAGTTGCAGTCACGGCACCTGGCCCGTTACTCTATGTATCTACAACCTTCCTCCTTGGTTGTGCATGAAGCGGAAGTTCATTATGATGCCAGTGCTTATCCAAGGTCCAAAGCAACCCGACAACGATATTGATGTGTACCTAAGGCCATTAGTTGATGAACTTTTACAGCTGTGGGCCGAACCAGGTGTACGTGTGTGGGACGAGCACAAACAAGAGGAATTTGACCTTCGAGCGTTGCTTTTCGTAACCATGAATGATTGGCCTGCTCTTAGTAACATTTCAGGACAGTCAAACAAGGGATACAATGCATGCACACACTGTTTGGATCAGACAGAAAGTATACATCTGGACAAATGTAGGAAGAATGTGTATCCGTACAATCGTCGTTTTCTTCCGCCCAAGCATCCCTTAAAGAAAAAAGGCAAGCATTTCAATGGCAAGGCAGAACCCCGGGGGAAGCCTGTCATCCGTACTGGTGCTGAAGTATTTGATATGGTCAAAGATTTAAAAGTAATCTTTGGAAAGGGTCCTGGCAGCCAACCTGTTCCTAACGGCCCTGATAAGCGCGTACCCATGTGGAAGAAGAAATCTATATTTTGGGAGCTACCCTACTGGGAAGTCCATGAGGTCCGCTCGGCAATCAACGTGATGCACCTGACGAAGAATCTCTGCGTGAATATTCTAGGCTTCCTGGGCTTGTATGGGAAGTCAAAAGATACACCGGAAGCACGGGAGGACCAGGAACGTCATAAAGGAAGAGATGGCATGCATCCAGGGCAGTTTCAAGGGCGTGCCAGCTACGCTCTTACTAAGGAAGAGAAGGAAATCTTCTTTGAAGTCCTTTTCAGTATCAAGGTCCCGACTGGCTTCTCGTCGAATATAAAGGGAATCGTAAATATGAAAGACAAAAAATTCCAAAACCTAAAGTCATGACTGCCACGTGCTTATGACGCAATTGCTTCCGGTTGCATTGAGGGGAATTCTACCGGAAAATGTTCGCCTGGCAATTGTGAAGGTATGTGCATTCCTCAATGCAATTTCTCAGAAGGTAATCGATCGAGAAAGTCTATCAGGGTTACAGATTGATGTGGTCCAATGTCTGGTCAGCTTTGAGTTGTTGTTCCCGCCATCCTTCTTCAATATAATGACACACCTCCTAGTTCACCTAGTCGAAGAGATTAGAATTCTCGGTCCTGTGTTTCTACACAATATGTTCCCCTTTGAGAGGTTCATGGGAGTCTTAAAGAAATATGTTCGTAATCGTGCTAGGCCAGAAGGAAGCATCTCCAAGGGCTATGGAACAGAGGAGGTCATTGAGTTTTGTGTGGACTTTCTTCCTGACCTTAAGCCGATTGGTGTTCCTGAATCTCGGTATGAGGGTAGGCTGACAGGAAAAGGCACACTAGGAAGGAAAGCAAAAGTATGTATGGACGGGCATTCTTTCTCTCAAGCACACTACACAGTTCTACACGATTCCACCATGGTGGCTCCGTATATCGTGAGACACAAGAATATTCTACGCTCCGAAAACCCGGGGAAGGCTGACTCTTGGATTAAAAGGGAACACGAGAAGACTTTCGGCAGTTGGTTGCAGACACATCTCATAAATGACGACACCGTTGGAGATGAGTTGTACTGTTTGGCCAGGCCACCATCTTCGACTATATGTACTTTCCAAGGGTATGAGATAAATGGGAATACATTTTACACGGTTGCCCAAGATAAAAAGAGCAGCAACCAAAATAGTGGTGTCTGCTTTGATGCAACAGACGAGAATGGGCACTGTTTGGAAACATATTACGGGTACATAGAGGAGATATGGAAACTTGACTATGGACCTACTTTTAAGATCCCTTTGTTTCGGTGCAAATGGGTGAAGCTGACAGGAGGCGGGGTAGTTGTAGACCAAAAGTACGACATGACAACAGTGGATCTCAACAATCTTGCGTACATGGACGAACCATTTGTCCTAGCCAATGATGTCGCTCAGGTTTTCTATGTGAAGGACATGTCTACAAAGGCGAGAAAAAGAAATCAGCAAAAGAAGATATCTCCGATGAGCCAAAACGCCACATAGTTCTTTCATAGAAAAGAAACATTGTGGGAGTAGATGACAAGACAGACATGTCAGAAGATTATAATAAGTTTCATGAAATTCCGCCCTTCAAAGTGAAAACTGACCCAAGCATCCTACTGAATGATGAAGATTCTCCATGGCTATGACCCAGAAGAAAACAGAAATAATAGATAGGAATATTGGTGCAATAATGTAATAATGTATTAAACCTTTTATGTAATGCATGTATGGAATGTACTAAATTTCAAACACTTTTCATTTTCATAGTATCCATGTAAGAGATGAGTTCTCGTTCAAAACCCTGATACTTCGAGAGAGATTGTCCGTTTTGTACACGAAGTGCATCCAGTTTTTGTCGTAGCCCTCTCAACTTTTTAACACATGCTATGTGGGTGAAATGATGATAGCATGCCAACTTTCAACATTTTCAGAGTTCATTTGTAGTGCTTTTCAATTTCAGGGTCAACTAGCTCAAAAAAAAATAAGTAAATGCACGAAATATACCAAATGAAGTCAGAAATTGTTGAAATTTTGTGATGTGCCTTTGAATGGTGCGTTTTGAACACACAAAAAGTATGGAGTTCAAATAAGTTCAAAAAAATGAAATCCCTTTGTGAGAGATGAGTTCTCGTTTGAAACCCTAATACTTCGAGAGAGATTGTCCGTTTTGTACACGAAGTGCATCCAGTTTTTGCCGTAGCCCACTCAACTTTTTAACACAAGCTATGTGGATGAAATGATGATAGCATGCCAACTTTCAACATTTTCAGAGTTCATTTGTAGTGCTTTTCAATTTCAGGGTCAACTAGCTCAAAAAAAATAAGTAAATGCACGAAATATACCAAATGAAGTCAGAAATTGTTGAAATTTTGTGATTTGCCTTTGAATGGTGCATTTTGAACACACAAAAAGTATGGAGTTCAAATAAGTTCAAAAAAATTAAATCCCTTTGTAAGAGATGAGTTCTCGTTCGAAACCCTGATACTTCGAGAGAGATTGTCCGTTTTGTACACGAAGTGCATCCAGTTTTTGTCGTAGCCCTCTCAACTTTTTAACACAAGCTATGTGGGTGAAATGATGATAGCATGCCAACTTTCAACATTTTCAGAGTTCATTTGTAGTGCTTTTCAATTTCAGGGTCAACTAGCTCAAAAAAAATAAGTAAATGCACGAAATATACCAAATGAAGTCAGAAATTGTTGAAATTTTGTGATTTGCCTTTGAATGGTGCATTTTGAACACACAAGAAGTATGGAGTTCAAATAAGTTCAAAAAAATTAAATCCCTTTGTAAGAGATGAGTTCTCGTTCGAAACCCTGATACTTCGAGAGAGACTGTCCGTTTTGTACACGAAGTGCATCCAGTTTTTGTCGTAGCCCTCTCAACTTTTTAACACATGCTATGTGGGTGAAATGATGATAGCATGCCAACTTTCAACATTTTCAGAGTTCATTTGTCGTGCTTTTCAATTTCAGGGTCAACTAGCTCAAAAAAATAAGTAAATGCACGAAATATACCAAATGGAGTCAGAAATTGTTGAAATTTTGTGATGTGCCTTTGAATGTTGCATTTTGAACTCACAAAAAGTATGGAGTTGAAATGAGTTCAAAAAAATGAAATCCCTTTGTAAGAGATGAGTTCTCGTTCGAAACCCTTATACTTCGACAGAGATTGTCCGTTTTGTACAGGAAGTGCATCCAGTTTTTGTCGTAGCCCTCTCAACTTTTTAACACATGCTATGTGGGTGAAATGATGATAGCATGCCAACTTTCAACATTTTCAGAGTTCATTTGTAGTGCTTTTCAATTTCAGGGTCAACTAGCTCAAAAAAAATAAGTAAATGCACGAAATATACCAAATGAAGTCAGAAATTGTTGAAATTTTGTGATGTGCCTTTGAATGGTGCATTTTGAACACAGAAAAAGTATGGAGTTGAAATAAGTTCAAAAAAATGAAATCCCTTTGTAAGAGATGAGTTCTCGTTCGAAACCGTGATACTTCGAGAGAGATTGTTCGTTTTGTACACGAAGTGCATCCAGTTTTTGTCGTAGCCCTCTCAACTTTTTAACACATGCTACGCGGGTGAAATGATGATAGCATGCCAACTTTCAACATTTTCAGAGTTCATTTGTAGTGCTTTTCAATTTCAGGGTCAACTAGCTCAAAAAAAATAAGTAAATGCACGAAATATACCAAATGGAGTCAGAAATTGTTGAAATTTTGTGATGTGCCTTTGAATGGTGCATTTTGAACACAGAAAAAGTATGGAGTTGAAATAAGTTCAAAAAATGAAATCCCTTTGTAAGAGATGAGTTCTCGTTCGAAACCCTGATACTTCGAGAGAGATTGTCCGTTTTGTACACGAATTGCATCCAGTTTTTATCGTAGCCCTCTCAACTTTTTAACACATGCTATGTGGGTGAAATGATGATAGAATGGCAACTTTCAACATTTTCAGAGTTCATTTGTAGTGCTTTTCAATTTCAGGGTCAACTAACTCAAAAAAAATAAGTAAATGCACGAAATATACCAAATGAAGTCAGAAATTGTTGAAATTTTGTGATTTGCCTTTGAATGGTGCATTTTGAACACACAAAAAGTATGGAGTTCAAATAAGTTCAAAAAAATTAAATCCCTTTGTAAGAGATGAGTTCTCGTTCGAAACCCTCATACTTCGGGAGAGATTTTCCGTTTTGTACACGAAGTGCATCCAGTTTTTGTCGTAGCCCTCTCAACTTTTTAACACATGCTATGTGGGTGAAATGATGATAGCATGCCAACTTTCAACATTTTCAGAGTTCATTTGTAGTGCTTTTCAATTTCAGGGTCAACTAGCTCAAAAAAAATAAGTAAATGCACGAAATATACCAAATGAAGTCAGAAATTGTTGAAATTTTGTGATTTGCCTTTGAATGGTGCATTTTGAACACACAAGAAGTATGGAGTTCAAATAAGTTCAAAAAAATTAAATCCCTTTGTAAGAGATGAGTTCTCGTTCGAAACCCTGATACTTCGAGAGAGACTGTCCGTTTTGTACACGAAGTGCATCCAGTTTTTGTCGTAGCCCTCTCAACTTTTTAACACATGCTATGTGGGTGAAATGATGATAGCATGCCAACTTTCAACATTTTCAGAGTTCATTTGTCGTGCTTTTCAATTTCAGGGTGAACTAGCTCAAAAAAATAAGTAAATGCACGAAATATACCAAATGGAGTCAGAAATTGTTGAAATTTTGTGATGTGCCTTTGAATGGTGCATTTTGAACTCACAAAAAGTATGGAGTTGAAATGAGTTCAAAAAAATGAAATCCCTTTGTAAGAGACGAGTTCTCGTTCGAAACCCTTATACTTCGATAGAGATTGTCCGTTTTGTACAGGAAGTGCATCCAGTTTTTGTCGTAGCCCTCTCAACTTTTTAACACATGCTATGTGGGTGAAATGATGATAGCATGCCAACTTTCAACATTTTCAGAGTTCATTTGTAGTGCTTTTCAATTTCAGGGTCAACTAGCTCAAAAAAAATAAGTAAATGCACGAAATATACCAAATGAAGTCAGAAATTGTTGAAATTTTGTGATGTGCCTTTGAATGGTGCATTTTGAACACAGAAAAAGTATGGAGTTGAAATAAGTTCAAAAAAATGAAATCCCTTTGTAAGAGATGAGTTCTCGTTCGAAACCGTGATACTTCGAGACAGATTGTTCGTTTTGTACACGAAGTGCATCCAGTTTTTGTCGTAGCCCTCTCAACTTTTTAACACATGCTATGCGGGTGAAATGATGATAGCATGCCAACTTTCAACATTTTCAGAGTTCATTTGTAGTGCTTTTCAATTTCAGGGTCAACTAGCTAAAAAAAATAAGTAAATGCACGAAATATACCAAATGGAGTCAGAAATTGTTGAAATTTTGTGATATGCCTTTGAATGGTGCATTTTGAACACAGAAAAAGTATGGAGTTGAAATAAGTTCAAAAAATGAAATCCCTTTGTAAGAGATGAGTTCTCGTTCGAAACCCTGATACTTCGAGAGAGATTGTCCGTTTTGTACACGAATTGCATCCAGTTTTTATCGTAGCCCTCTCAACTTTTTAACACATGCTATGTGGGTGAAATGATGATAGCATGGCAACTTTCAACATTTTCAGAGTTCATTTGTAGTGCTTTTCAATTTCAGGGTCAACTAACTCAAAAAAAATAAGTAAATGCACGAAATATACCAAATGAAGTCAGAAATTGTTGAAATTTTGTGATGTGCCTTTGAATGGTGCATTTTGAACACACAAAAAGTATGGAGTTGAAATAAGTTCAAAAAAATGAAATCCCTTTGTAAGAGATGAGTTCTCGTTCGAAACCCTGATACTTCGAGAGAGATTGTCCGTTTTGTACACGTAGTGCATCCAGTTTTTGTCGTAGCCCTCTCAACTTTTTAACACATGCTATGTGGGTGAAATGATGATAGCATGCCAACTTTCAACATTTTCAGAGTTCATTTGTAGTGCTTTTCAATTTCAGGGTCAACTAGCTCAAAAAAAAGTAAATGCACGAAACATACCAAATGAAGTCAGAAATTGTTGAAATTTTGTGATGTGCCTTTGAATGGTGCATTTTGAACACACAAAAGTATGGAGTTCAAATAAGTTCAAAAAAATGAAATCCCTTTGTAAGAGATGAGTTCTCGTTCGAAACCCTCATACTTCGAGAGAGATTGTCCGTTTGTACACGAAGTGCATCTAGTTTTTGTCGTAGCCCTCTCAACTTTTTAACACATGCTATGTGGGTGAAATGATGATAGCATGCCAACTTTCAAATTTTTTAGAGTTCATTTGTAGTGCTTTTCAATTTCAGGGTCAACTAGCTCAAAAAAAAAAGTAAATGCACGAAATATACCAAATGAAGTCAGAAATTGTTGAAATTTTGTGATGTGCCTTTGAATGGTGCATTTTGAACACACAAAAAGTATGGAGTTCAAATAAGTTCAAAAAAATGAAATCCCTTTGTAAGAGATGAGTTCTCGTTCGAAACCCTGATTCTTCGAGAGAGATTGTCCGTTTTGTACACGAAGTGCATCCAGTTTTTGTCGTAGCCCTCTCAACTTTTTAACACATTCTATGTGGGTGAAATGATGATAGAATGTCAACTTTCAACATTTTCAGAGTTCATTTGTAGAGCTTTTCAATTTCAGGGTCAACTAGCTCAAAAAAAAGTAAATGCACGAAATATACCAAATGAAGTCAGAAATTGTTGAAATTTTGTGATGTGCCTTTGAATGGTGCATTTTGAACACACAAAAAGTATGGAGTTCAAATAAGTTAAAAAAATGAAATCCCTTTGTAAGAGATGAGTTCTCGTTCAAAACCCTGATACTTCGAGAGAGATTGTCCGTTTTGTACACGAAGTGCATCTAGTTTTTGTCGTAGCCCTCTCAACTTTTTAACACATGCTATGTGGGTGAAATGATGATAGCATGCCAACTTTCAACATTTTCAGAGTTCATTTGTAGTGCTTTTCAATTTCAGGGTCAACTAGCTCAAAAAAAATAAGTAAATGCACGAAATATACCAAATGAAGTCAGAAATTATTGAAATTTTGTGATGTGCCTTTGAATGGTGCATTTTGAACACAGAAAAAGTATGGAGTTGAAATAAGTTCAAAAAAATGAAATCCCTTTGTAAGAGATGAGTTCTCGTTCGAAACCCTCATACTTCGAGAGAGATTGTTCGTTTTATACACGAAGTGCATCCAGTTTTTGTCGTAGCCCATTAAAACTTTTTAACACATGCTATGCGGGTGAAATGTTGATAGCATGCCAACTTTCAACATTTTCAGAGTTCATTTGTAGTGCTTTTCAATTTCAGGGTCAACTAGCTCAAAACAAATAAGTAAATGCACGGAATATACCAAATGGAGTCAGAAATTGTTGAAATTTTGTGATGTGCCTTTGAATGGTGCATTTTGAACACAGAAAAAGTATGGAGTTGAAATAAGTTCAAAAAATGAAATCCCTTTGTAAGAGATGAGTTCTCGTTCGAAACCCTGATACTTCGAGAGAGATTGTCCGTTTTGTACACGAATTGCATCCAGTTTTTATCGTAGCCCTCTCAACTTTTTAACACATGCTATGTGGGTGAAACGATGATAGCATGGCAACTTTCAACATTTTCAGAGTTCATTTGTAGTGCTTTTCAATTTCAGGGTCAACTAACTCAAAAAAAATAAGTAAATGCACGAAATATACCAAATGAAGTCAGAAATTGTTGAAATTTTGTGATGTGCCTTTGAATGGTGCATTTTGAACACACAAAAAGTATGGAGTTGAAATAAGTTCAAAAAAATGAAATCCCTTTGTAAGAGATGAGTTCTCGTTCGAAACCCTAATACTTCGAGAGAGATTGTCCGTTTTGTACACGTAGTGCATCCAGTTTTTGTCGTAGCCCTCTCAACTTTTCAACACATGCTATGTGGGTTAAATGATTATAGCATGGCAACTTTCAACATTTGCAGAGTTCAGTTGTAGTGCTTTTCAATTTCAGGGTCAACTAGCTTAAAAAAAAGTAAATGCACGAAATATACCAAATGAAGTCAGAAATTGTTGAAATTTTGTGATGTGCCTTTGAATGGTGCATTTTGAACACACAAAAAGTATGGAGTTCAAATAAGTTCAAAAAAATGAAATCCCTTTGTAAGAGATGAGTTCTCGTTCGAAACCGTGATACTTCGAGAGAGATTGTCCGTTTTGTACACGAAGTGGATCCAGTTTTTGTCGTAGCCCTCTCAACTTTTTAACACATGCTATGTGGGTGAAATGATGATAGCATGCCAACTTTCAACATTTTCAGAGTTTATTTGTAGTGCTTTTCAATTTCAGGGTCAACTAGCTCAAAAAACCATTGCAGAACATATGACCAAATTAATACAAGTTCATCATCACATTAAAAGCCAAAGAACAGTAGTGATCAAATGTTATTATTGCAAAAAATAAATACATAAAGTTCTGTCATAAAACAACATACAACTTTGTAAAATATTTAAATGCAACAACAAACGCGATCAAAATCGCAACTAAGGTAACAATTGACCCAACAGCATAATGATTCCAAGCCTCTTTATCAATGGCTTATTTTCTAATATTCCTAATCTTGAAGCGCATTTCATCCATCTTCAAGCGCATTGCATCCATCTTCAACGGCATCGCATCGATCTTCATCTTGCGATCATCGATGACATCGGCGACATGCAACTCCAGTTCCATATTCTTATCCTCAATTATTTTCAATTTTTTCTTTAAGTATTTGTTTTCTTTTTCAACCAAATTTAACTTCTCGACAAGAATTTTTATGTGGGTTGGAATTTCTGGTTCACATACCTCCTAGATTAAAAAAATATATGTCACATTGGTCGTCATAATTGTCATAAACACTAAATAAAACAAATAGTTATAAAAGATAATATATACCACATCCGAATCATAGACAGGACGAGGGCCGACGGAGGCGGATACCAAAACCATTGCACTATATAATAACAAAAAATTATGAAAGTGAGTAATTTATACAAGTATGTATCTAAATCATACAAGTAAGATTTTTTTCTTTTAAAAAGAAGATAAGAACAAGAGGCTCACCATGGTGGTGCTTGCGACGAGATCGGCACGGGGCGATCGACAATGGTGAGGACGGGCACGGGACGACACCCTACGCATGTGCAGACTCTAAGAAGTTAATTTGAGCATTTGAAATGAGCTACACTAGCAGTGACAAATGAAAGGATGAAGTAGCTAACCTTTTAAAACACTTGTGCAGTTGGTGCACGACCAAACCTAGACAAATATTAAGGAAAATGGAGCTTGGAGGTCGAGCTTGGAGAGGAGAAAGCTTAAGTAGAGTGGCTCGGGCATTTCATCGAACACGTCATGTGCATGAACTAGAGTGGCAAGAGCATGGCATGGTCACACTTCAACAACCAAAAAACAGGGGATATGGTGGGCAGGGGCGATGGTTTATATAGGCAACACTTTAGTCCCGGTTCTTGCCACGCCCCGGGACTAAAGGCCCCTGCTTCCCGCCTTCTGGTCTGCCGAAAAAGGGCCTTCAGTCCCGGGTCGTGGCTCCACCCGGGACTAAAGGGTGTCTTTAGTCCCGGTTCGAGCCATGCCCCGGCACTAAAGGCCCATGCTTCCCGCCTTTTGGTCTACCGAAAAAGGGCCTTTAGTCCCGGGTCGTGGCTACACCCGGGACTAAAGGGGTCTTTAGTCCCGGATCTTGCCCCGAACCGGGACGAAAGATCCACCTGTATAAGCGGGAGTTAGAAAATTTCGAACCCAAATCGTCCATTTCTCTTCTTCTTCCTCTCGTTCTCCTGCCCGGCACGGCACACCTAGCGACGAACTCGACGACGCCGTCAGACTTCCCGCCGTCCTGCTCGCCGCCGCCTGCCGTCCTCCTCGCCATCGTCGTCGTCCTGCTCGCCGCCGCCGTCCTCCTCGCCGCGCGCCGCCCTCCTCGCCGTGCGCCGCCGTCCTCCTCGCCGCGCGCCGTTGACACCTGCGGCCGGTAAGCCCCATGCCCCCTCATCCCCAACACTCCGGCCAGCACAAGCAAAGAAGAAAAAGGAGAAGAAAGGAAGAAAAAGGAGAAGAAAGGAAGAAAAAGGGGAAGAAAGGAAGAAAAAGGAGAATAAAGGAAGAAAAAGGAGAAGAAAGGAAGAAAAAGGGGAAGAAAGGAAGAAAAAGGAGAAGAAAGGAAGAAAAAGGAGAAGAAAAGAAGAAAAAGGGAAGAAAGGAAGAAAAAAGAGAAGAAAGGAAGAAAAAGGAGAAGAAAGGAAGAAAAAGGGAAGAAAAGAAGAAAAAGATTTTTTTTTGTCATTTAATTCCTATTGTTATTAGGTTTGTGCTAGATTATTAGGGTTAGTAATATGTAGAATTAGGAAAAAGGAAAATAAAAAGAGGAGGAGAGGAAAAGAAGAAAAAGGAGAATAAGAAGAGGAGGAGAGGAGAAGAAGAGGAAAAATATAAGAAGAGGAGAGGAGAAGTAGTAGAAGAAGAGGAGAAGTAGAAGTAGAAGAAGAGGAGAAATAGAAGAAGAGGAAAAATTAGTTTAGGGTTACAAGAAGAAGAAATATTTTTTTTGTCATTTAGTTTTGCTATTGTATAGTGTATATGCTTAAGTGTTAATAGTGTTTCTTAGATTATTGCTTAATTTTGCTATTGTATATGCTTAAGTGTTAATAGTTTAATTTTGCTATTGTATATGCTTAAGTGTTAATAGTTTATTTTTAGCAAGAAAATTAATAGAACTAGTTTAATTTTGCTATTGTATATGCTTAAGCGTCCGGGACTGGGCTCCGCCCGGCTGGTATTTTAGAGTTTAGGTTCTAGCCAAGCCCCGGGACTAAAGGTCCTCCTATATAAAACGACACTTCGAAGTTTCCAACCCCTCTTATATAGTTTGTTAGTTTATTAGTTAATCAAATGTCCGTTTTTTGCACAACTATGGATCCACATATCAGGAACCTCGAAGAGGAAGAACTTCTCGAAGATATAATCAAAGACGGCCCCGACGTTGAACCAGCTGAATCTCCGACGTCATATCTAAACGACTCCGGATATGGAATGGAGGTCGAGCGACACGAAGATGAAGCCGATGGGGCAGGAGATAGTTCCAATGACGGAGAAGGTGATAGCTCCACTGATGGAGAAGCCGGTGGAGAAGCCGGTGAAGAAATAATAAAGTCCGGCGAGGTATACATATAAAGTTCGATAATCACTTGTAATATGTGAAAAATATTGGAGATAGCTCTATATTGTATACATATACATTCATTTGACGAATGTTTCTCCCTCTTAGGCCTCCACATCGAGCAAATCTACGAAACGAGGCCCGACTAGAAAGTTGGATGCACGGACGCATTACACCTTTGAGGTGATAATGCCTATGGGCGAACCCAAGCTTCCTAAGAATGCTGCTAACACATTCAAGAAGCAATGCGGAGTTCTCCTTAGGGATCACGTCCCGATCAGCGTTCGGGAGTCGAACAAGCGCAAAGGGGCAGCCGATAGTGACTATGTCACCGAATGATACAAAGATAATCTTTGGAATGATCTCATGTCACATTTCAACCTGCCAGAATGTGAGAATGAATACGCCGCAGACAAACTGAGGGCCAAAGTCAAGCAGTGGACTCTAAAGAAGATGGCCGAACTGTTCCGTAGCTGGAAGAAGAAGCTATGAAAAACTATATGAAGACAAAGAAAGTGCTAGTATTCGAGGGGTATCTAGCCAAGCAGGCGAATCACTGGAAGGAATTTCAAGAGTACAAGGAGTCAGAAGATGCCCAGGCATTATCAGAAAAGAACAAGATAAATGCCGACAAGAAGAAATATCACCACAAGCTGGGGCCAGGGGGCTATGAGACTGCCATCCCAAAGTGGGATAAGAAAGAGCAAGATCTGATAGATAAAGGCATCGTACCTGAACCACTCCGTGATGAGTGGGAATTGAGAGAAAGAAATTGGTTCCTTGCGCATGGTGGGTCGTACGACGAAACAACAGGGGACCTCATCTGCAATGACGATCTTAGGATACCCAGGGAGAATTGGAAAAGGATAGTGAAAGAAATTAAGGAGGGACAAAAAAAGTTCACTGCAGATAGAGATAAAGATTTGCTCACACTGGTCCTCGGCAATGACTAACATGGAGGACGAACGCGAGGCTTCGGTCCTTCTTACCCGTGGTGGCTTGGGTTTGCCAGAGACCAAGACACTTACAGAAGCCGAGAGAGAGCAAAGAATCGGCAGCAGGATGAGGAGAATGACAAGTTCAACCAGTTGTTTGCTAGGATTAACGAGCAACAGAAGCAGATTGACGAGCTTAGAGGAGTACCGCGCCAGGAAGATCCTGCACTTGATATTATCGGCGCCCCATCTAAGCGGAAAAGCAGCGTGGCTGAATCTGAGGCCCCGCCCGACGATGAACGAAGAATGATAGAGGGCGGTCCTGGCTACCCCGTGGATGGAATCAAGGAGTCAACATCATGTGAACTCCATCAGAAATTCAAGAACATATCCATGAAGGTGGCCGTCGGACAAGCTTTACCTTCTGGCCCTGATGCACGCTGGCATGGCCGTGAGATTCCAGCTGGCTTTGCTAAAGTCGGGGTGGATGAAATCATGACGGGGTTTAATGATATGGAGCTCGACATAGCTGGACCCGAAGATGAGAGGACACTCGGAGAAGTACTGGGTGGAGTCATCCTATGGGACAAGAACTACATCAAGCTTCCAGGCTCGGCCCCAAGAACAACACCGCCTCCGAGTCATCGCAGGTCACCTACACCTCCATTACCTCCAAGCCCTCCACATGACGTCGGCTAGCACAACACGAGTCCATCTCGATCACCGCCGCCGAACTTGGGTCTTCCGTCTCCGCCGCCGCCCGCTCCGGATACAAAGCGGGAGCGTGCCACCAAGAATGTTCCGCCGACGATTCCTAAGCCACAGAGCACCCCAAAGCGCAAACGGTCGCCCCTCCCAAAGGTAGGTCATGCTAATCTTCCTATCAGACCTTATGATCGTACCCCAGAGGAAAACGCCAGGATAGCAAAGGAACATAATGATGCACAGATGAAAAGAAGGAACCCGAGCCCCGCCCGGAATACACCGAGAAGCAAATAGCATTTGCAAAATACTTCACGACCCTTTCAACACAGTATGACTTACACCATAAGCCTGATGACTATACACGCACATTGCAGAAGGAAGTGAAAAAGAGAAGATCACGTGCAAGCCCTCCACATGACGTCGGCCAGCACAACACGAGTCCATCTCGATCACCGCCGCCGGACTTGGGTCGTCCGTCTCCGCCGCCGCCCGCTCCGGATACTAAGTGGGAGCGTGCCACCAAGAACGCTCCGCCGACGATTCCTAAGCCACAGAGCACCCCAAAGCGCAAACGGTCGCCCCTCCCAAAGGTAAGTCATCTAATCTTCCTATCAGACCTTATGATCGTACCCCCGAGGAAAACGCCAGGATAGCAAAGGAACATCATGATGCGTAGATGAAAAATAAGGAACCCGAGCCCTGCCCGGAATACACCGAGAAGCAAATAGCATTTGCAAAATACTTCACGACCCTTCCATCACAGTATGACTTACACCATAAGCCTGATGACTATACACGCACATTGCAGAAGGAAGTGAAAAAGAGCAGATACGTGCAAGTGCAAGTGGGAGCAAATAAAGTTCAACTACAAGCAAGAAAAAATCAAACGTTCCTCAGCTTGGACAACAGGCCAAACAGTCAATCCCACCCCTCAAGGTGTTAACAGAGAATGTTCCCCCTCCAGTGCAGGGGCTAGCTTTTGAAAGAGCAAAGGAGTTGGCGGCTGCATGTGGTGTCTCGGTTGAAGATTTGTTGGCTTCCCAAGACGACAGGATACCCAAGGTTGTGGTAGCCCCTAAGCCACAGTTTGTCATGGGTGAGTCTTTGGTCAGCAAAGATGATCTACCAACAAATATGCGTTACTTGCATCAATGGTACTTAAGTGAATCAAAGAATGGGAGAACGATGATCGTGCTGAGTGTCCCACAGGAGTACTACGGCCGCCTCGAAAAAATCCATATCGACTTTGATGAACTCTTCCAGATGTACAATGGCGACGCCCTCGACAAATCGCTTATGAGTTGCTATTGTCTGTAAGTTTTTCAATTCGTTGTCTACATATAATTTGTTTAGTTATTTCAATTCATTGTCTATATATAACGTGTACTCTATTATGCAGAATGAAGATTCTGGATTGTAAAAGTAAGAGCATCCTAAATATTGGGTTTATTGACCCAGATAAAATACATATAGCGACGCTAACTAATTATCCCAAGGAGACGGAGGAAAACCTTGTAAGGTTTCTAACAGATCAAAATTTCTGTGACCACATACTGTTTCCATACAACTTCAGGTGAGGGTCTTTACTCTGTTGTGTCCATTCACTTATAAGTGTAATTGATAAGTTACTGACACACACATATATATATATATACATGTGCAACTTCCATTGGATTCTGTTGGACATTAAAATTGATAAGGGAAGAGTTTATGCCTTCGACCCATTATCGAGACCCTTGGAATAGTTCCAAAGCCTGCAGGACATGCTCCAAGGGTAATTTCAATCATTCTTGCACCCTATCGGTCTCTTTCGATGATTTTCTGATATATCAATTAATGAAAAACTTAGCAAATTATTATCCTTGTCGGGCAGGGTTTGGAAGCGGTTCAAGTGCGTGACTCCCGGTATCGAGCATGAGAAGCTAACCTTTAGAGCGGCTCAGGTAAGTAGTAGTATGATATACTTCTATTTTCAATACATTTATGATGCTAGATTATTATTTTGATTATATATATTCTATTCTCGTAAAGTGCGACCAGCAGCCACGGGGAACGCATCTATGCGGATACTATGTTTGCGAGACCATTCGCACGTTTACCTCTGAGCACAAGGATCACAGATTCGACGTAAGCAATGAACATTCACACCTTTATTTTTACCCATCATTCTTTGTTATCATGATTGATATTCATATTCATCTCCTCTTCTTATATAGCACACGGCCATGACGATGAAGGTCCTACCAGAGCAACGCGCGATTGCTGTTGCAGAGGAGCTTGCGACCTTTCTGAGGACGGAAGCTATAGATGACAAAGGACGATTTAGTGTAGCTAGGCGCCATTACTGATGTTGGTCCATGTAATCGAATAGACGGGCTCTAGTCCCGATAATTCAGATCTCCATATAATTGTATATATATGCTCGCTTGTAAGATAAGTTAACCTTATTTATATATGCATAATTATTTCTATTTAAATTATATGAAAACTAATTCCCGAACACCAAACGAAGCATCACGTTAATCTCCCGAACACCTAAACCCTAAAACCCTAAAACCCAAAAATAATTTCATTAAAAAAACCCGAAAATAAGCAAAATCTGAAACTCTTTAGTCCCGGCCCGTGTAACGAACCGGGACTAAAGGTCCTGCCCCTGGGGCGCTACGAGGCGCCCACGTGAAGCACCTTTAGACCCGGCTTGTAACAGGGCCGGGACTAAAGGTTAGGCCTTTAGTCCCGCCCCTTTAGTCCCGGTTGGTGAACCGGGACTAAAGCCCCTTACGGGCCGGGGCTAAAGGCCCCGTCCCCACTAGTGTTTCTTAACGGAGCTTTGCTACATTTACGTGTATTGGCTACGAAGTCTTACATACATGTTGGTATGGCCTTGCTTGATTGGCTGGCACGCCGCTTCATCCTGAAAATCAGGAGAAGAGTGGTTAGGATTAAGAAGGAAATTACATTTTTACGTAAGATTACGTAGCAATTTACGTAGGTGTAGCATTTTTGTTCTTAAAGCATCCGCAATGGGTGCCCTATAACGGCATCTACTACGCTACACGCTATCCCCAGTTGCCACGTAGATTCAGATAGTCTTAAATCTACATAAACCATGCTGCTTTCCAAACCAAAACCGGCTTCATCGTTCAAAAAGGCAAGAAAGAGATAGAAAAAACTGGGAGAGAGATGAACTAAGGATGAGACACTAACCTTAGGCAAGAAAGAGACAGAAAACAACAAGAAAGAGGAGAGCTTCGTCTTTTGTTCGTCCGATAGGCTCTTCGACGTGGCTTTCGAGCTTGACGCCATGGCGGATGGGCTACAAAAAGGCGATCGGAGAGGAGAGGTGGGATGCGCCTATTGCTGGCCCGACCACGTTTAAATAATGGATAGATGCCAGGCCAAATGGCGAGATGTGTAATGTCGACCGACAGATGGACGACGGATGGTGTCGCATGCGAGCGTCGGAGTAGGTTTCTTAACAACCGTGCATGTTTAATGGAGGGAGGCAGATGGACAGGTGTTGTTTGAATGCGGAGAGATGGGGGTGCGCCAGGAGGCGGCACGGGCTGTGTGCTTGGACAACGCGTCACTCCAATGTCGGCTATAGTCAGAGGTTGTGTCCACTCTAACTAGACATGAGTGCGACACTGATGCTCTGGAGCAGTTTTGACCGCTTCAGATAGGAACGTTAGAATGCACGGGGGAGGGGGTGGGGGTTTGGATGGGTCCAGAGTATGAGACACGTTTGTGACAGCGGTTCGGACGTCCCCTACATAGGAAAAACATAAAAAAAATATAAAAAATAATTCACAAGATAATAATGATACATGGAAAAAAGTAAATACCTACTGGGTTGTCCATGCAAGCCCCTAGTTTGGTGTTCTCGTACTGCTTATAGTCACATGCAGTGATGCAGGATATATAGAATCTGTAGTATTATAGACGAGAGCAGATGTGCAACTGGATACGTTTGAAAGAGATACCAAAAAGGAATTTAGTAAAGAAAAGAAAACACAGAAAATGTGGAAAATAAAATGTTGATTTTTCAAATAACAAATCCACCCTTGTTTTGCGGGGTAATAATAAACCCACGTATGAGCACATGCAGTTGCACGTGGGGTGGGTAATTAAAAAAAACACTCCTACTTAGAAAAGAAAAGGAAAAAAACAAATCCAACCGTTAAAATTAAAAAGTAGAAAATATTAAATGAAAATGGAAGAGAAAATAAAATATAATAAAAATGTGAATAGATCAATGCAACACAAAAAGAAACAATCTTCTCTTTCTAGTTTCACCCTCTTCCGAGTAAATTGCACAGAGGTACCACAATTGGGGCATTGGAAGCAGATTGGTATCAAGATTGATAACTTTTTTGAATCAGTACAATGTATGGGGCGATATGTTGCAAAAAGGACTAAAATCGAGGTTTATATGTATTGATGGTGTATCTGATCGGTTGGGCCCGCCGGCCAGGTGCCCACGTGACTGTAATGAAGTGCATATACATAACCATATAGTGAAGAAAAACAGCTAACGAAAAAAAAATATCATAGAAATTATTTTTCCCTAAAATATAGGCATTTATGTGATTACGTACAAGGCATGGGGTTTTCCTGTAAAAATCATGCCACATGGGCACCTGACTACGGGCCCAACCGGTCAGATACACCATCAATACGTACAAACCCATGTTTTAGTCCTTTTTGCAAGGTATCGCCCCAAACATGGTACTGACCCGAAAAAGCACCAATCTGCTTCCAATGCCCCAATTCCGGTACCTCTGTGCAATTTACTTCCCTCTTCCGGTACACTTCACATGTACCGCAGTAATAACCCGTCCCCACATATAGGAAAATCACGCCTTGGATAAAAGTATATACTTTTTCTGTTTCTAAATATAAATTTTTAAAAAATTTCACTAAGGGACCACATATAAAATAAAAT